>NC_058411.1:17451856-17626598 GCF_002201575.2 Neomonachus schauinslandi
GAAAGGAAAGGAAAGGAAAGGAAAGGAAAGGAAAGGAAAGGAAAGGAAAGGAAAGGAAAGAATTAGAGCCCTACACATAGTCTTGAAGACAGGTTAGAGACATAGCTTCCCTTACAGTAGATTCAGTTTCCAAGATGGCAGAAGATAGACTGCTGGGCATGAATGTGCTTGAACGAATAATGAATCTCTCTGAAGCATACCCTCTCTGAAAAGATCAAGTCAGCCCATCTCCAAAAGGTGTTCTAGACTTCATCCTTGAAAATCAAATGACTGACGATGAGGTGAGAGGAAATGAGAAAGAGAATGATATTTCAAATTGGACTCTGACCTTATTAATGAAGATGCTCTTTTAGAAGATAGTCTTTTTCCTCTCCTCCCTCCCCTTACTGTACCTTCTCCCTCCAAGTCCTTCATCTCCTTTCCCACTGCTCCTTCTTCTTCATTTCTGGATAATTTTCTGTGTCTTCTAATCCAGTGATCATCATGGAGGTATAGAGGGGAATAATGTATAGAGAAACCTCAGGTTTGCTATAACCTTGTAGAGAAATGTGTCATCCCAACCAAAATCTCGAGTTAGATGAAATTTAGAGACAACAAAATCCTCCGAGATTTTTCTGAACACATAGAATCAAGTCTGCTAGGTGTAGGTAACAGATTAGATGCAAGTTCAGTGTCTGGTGGAGAGAAAGTATACCTGCTGAATATCAACGAAGTCAGTGTCCTCTCCACTCGCCTTGCTCCTGCCTTGGTGAAGACCTTCATCACCATCCTTCACCCAAATGAATATACCTGTGTGTCACCTAGGTTCCTCCTTCTATCCTTATGCCTCCTTTCAAACTATTCTCAAACGTAATGGCTTCCAAATCTATTTTGAGCACTCAATTTATCAGTTAAAAACTGCATGTACATTCACATATGTATACTCATTTAAAAGTAAATATATAATACTATATTTATTATAGAATATTTGAAAAACTAGACATTTTAAAAAGAACACTATAAATAAATATAAATTGAAGTTCTAAAATTATCTTCCCATACCCCAGTCACATGCCCCACTTTGAGACCCCTTATTTGCACTCTTCCAAAGTGGTCTTTCTGGTGTCTTTAAAGTCCTTTGCTGGCAACTTAAGTCTTTGAAATAATATCTCAGTCTTTAATATGCGTGTTGTGTCCTTTCACTATATGGCACTTGATATCTGTTCAGTCATCATCTTGGCTTATTTTCTCCTCTACTTGATGTTTTACAAGTGCACAATTATTTACGATTTTTTAAAACAAATCATGAAAGTACATGTACTCATATATTTAAAACCTTTTTCTTGTGCACTGCATGTTCTTCCTTCCTCTTCTTCATTAAAAAATAATAATAATAAATGCAACATTTAATCTTAGATAATGAGTCACGCTTTGCAGGAAATCTTCCCTTAGCAGCCCTGTGTCTCTGTTAACCATGTCCTTTACGCCATTGGTTCCCAAAATGAGGAAGATGCTCACCAGGTGAGGAAGGTAATCAATTTGGATGTGGAAAAAAATAGAACTTTATGTTGATTGTTATCTCATCTTTTTAATTTTATAAAGTATTTCAATACAGAAATAAATATGTGTATATTTACATATATGCTATATATGTACTTCATATACAAATATTGTGTGTATATGTATATATATATTTCCACATCATTAATTTTGTATATATTAAGGATACACTCAGCTTATAAACTTTTATTGTTGTTCTTATTTTACAGAAGAATAACTTACTAATTTATAGCTACACATTTTCCAGTTCTTATTTTTAAATTTTTGTGGCCCCAGAAACCAAAGCACTGCTTGGCAGGGTATATATTTAAAATATATATGTTGACTTGAATAAAGAAGGCATAATTTAGTGTGTTATGTCTCATTGTTCTCTATCACATATTTATTGTGCCAACAATTTTAGTCCAACAAATGTAATATCTTTGAGGGTCTGTTGATATAGAATATAACCAATATATGACTTTCTCCCCCTAGAATCACTGCAGAATTGGAAATACACATAAATTAATGATACATCTAAGTCCCTAAGGAGTGACTCAGATAGTAGGGTAAATATGACTTAATCTCTAAAATATTATTTACATTGTTTTGTGTTCTCTTATCCATTATTCTCTTATTCATGTTTTTTTTTTATCCCTGTTAAAGAATCAGATAAATGTTAGGAATGCATTTATACCAAAGGACCCATCTGGCCTGTTGGAAATGAAAGTTTAAAAGCAGCTTTTTCTGGAACTTTAATTTGCTTAAAAAAATCAATATGATAATACAAGATACTTGGGCTTTAGGAACTGAGTTGTTAGAACTTTATCATCTCTCACATTTCTTCTCATTCTCAATTTTATTAGTGAACGGAGGCTTGTGATTGAATTTCACCTGTAAGGATTATAACGGAACACATGAAAATTTGTTAAAGTTGGGTTTTTAACATCTTATGAAACAAAGTAAAATACTGGTTTTATTCTTGCTATTCTAGAGAGTATCCATTGTAGTATAATGCAATTTAGAATTTGGGTAGCAGCTGTCCCTAAACAACTATCCCCTTTGTTCCTTTGGTTTTTTTTTTCCCTTTGTTTCTTTGACCTTGAATTTAAGTATCCTGTACTCTTTTAATTTGACATTGTTAAAGAAAAATCTAGTAAAGTGAGGAATAAAATGAGCAAGTTAAAGAAATCCAGCACTATGGATTATGTTCCTTTTCAAAAAATTTTGCATACGAGTGCAGAACACAGATCTTTTTAAAATATATAGTGATCCTTCTCCAATGCTGTAAGAATAAAGGTTTCGAAGTTCCAGTGTTCTTGATATGATGGTAATGATATTCCCTATTTCTAATTCTAGTACATTTGTTCACCTGCATAAAGATTTGCTCCTTCCTTTCTACATACCATGAGTATAAGCATTAAGTGTTACTTATACCAACAGACTGACAACACATTTTCCAAGCTCAGGTTGTAAGAACAATCATTTTTCTCTTCACTGGGGAAAGATAGCTGGCTTATTAAGTATCTTCTTGTGATTTCATTTTGGTCTTTCACATAGGAAAAAATGTATAACTTGAACAATTAATTCATTGATTTAAATAATAATTTTCCCTTACTTATGCTGGTGTTTTTCAGTACAAGAAAAAAAATTATAAAGCAGTTATAATATATTCTTGAATAAGATTTACTTTTCTCATGTAAATCATAGAAAGTTATCAAACACATAGATAAAATATAAAAAGTTGATTTGTAAAGCATGGTTTGGCAGGCCCTCTTTCCGGGGACTAATTGTATTACTAAGACAACGAACTCGATACATTATTACACTGGAAATTTATATTATACTAGGTATTTATGAGATATGGGGTATGGACATCTTGAATTTTATCTGAAAAGTTTCACTTACTGAGGTTCCATGAGGGTTCTAGATTAGAGTAGCCAAATTTAGAAAAAAAAAAAAAAGAAAATGCAGGACTCCTACTTAAATTTGAATGTCAGATAAACAACAAATACTTTTTTTTAGTTTAAGTATGTCTTATGCAATATTTGGAAAATATTTTTAAAATATTTAATATTTTTTGCTCTTTCTAATATTCCTATTTTGTAGGGCCCATATCTTCATTTGTTATTGTTTTCCTCCCTCATTTTGCTAAAAATCCTACTCTTGATGTATCCTATGAAAAGGAGCATTGAAAATTAAATATTTTTACTTTTTCCATGTCTGAATATACCATTTAATTAGCCATACTTGCTTAATAACTGGTTTAGATTGAAATTTCTCAGTTGAAAGTCATTCTCCTATTAAGGAAGGCACGTACTGCATGGAGCACTGGGTGTTGTACGCAAACACAATGAATCATGGATCACTGCATCGAAAGTTAATGATGTAATGTATGGTGACTAACATAACATAATAAAATTAAGTTAAAAAAAGAGAAAAAAGAAAATTACAAAAAAAAAAGAAGAAAGTCATTCTCCGAGACTTTAAAGGCATTACTCATTGTCTTCTTAATTCCAAAGTAGCTGCTGTCCAAAGCTGTTATGATTTTGTCATTGAGTAGAAAACATCTGTATGTGAATATCTCATGAGCCCTTAATCTTGGAAAAGTTGGACATTCAAATTTTATGACCATCCATTTGGAAAAGATAGAACCAGGAAAATATGGAGTTACTAAGGTATAAAGTTGAGTATGAACTTTGGTGGGATTCTTATAGATATGGTCAAGGGTATCTGAGGAAGAAAGAAGAAAGAGAAGAGCAATAAAATAAAAGAACCAGATTATTGGCTTTGAAACAGACAAAGAAGGGAAAAGTTTCAGAAAGATTAGTTTTGTCAACAGTGCTACAAGAAGAGCATTTAATGTATTCTGTCACCAGTAAGATATTAATAACACCATTGATAGTAACTGGGATAATATTGTGAATTAAAGGTCTCTGTAAAGAATCTGAAACATCCCTGCACTGAGTCTCAAAAGAATTGAATTCCAGCTACTAAATTTCTGGATGCCCTTGGGCAAATCATAAACCTCTGATATTCTGCAGTTTATCTGTAATCTGAGTAGATTACACTCCATGATTTTAGATGTCCCTTTGATTTTTAACATTGTATGTCTTGCATTTTGTGCATCTGAGGTGCATTCACATGCAGGAGCACATTTGAGTCTTTAAACAGTCCTACAAGGACAATACAACAAGAAGTTCTTCCTTTACTTTCTTATATTATCCATCCTTCCCTTTTTTAATCGTTCTGTGGATAACAGACCAAATAAACTGAGTCAAATGATTCTTTTGAAACAGAGCCGTATTTAGAACCCAGGGGTCTCATCCAGGCTAGTCATAGGTGCTTTTCACTATATGACATGAAGTGCCTGGCACACAACATATTGACAGGCCTTCAAAGCAAATTCATCAATATTTCTTCCAAAGCCTAAATCTGCGTCCATTGATTATCAAAGTGTAGTTCATGATTTCATGAGACCAGGAAAAACTTTTAATAAACTGATGTGAACTGTTAAAGCCCTGTCTTCTGGGATTATAGTCAAATGATGAACAGGGTTGAGAGTGCTTAATTGAAAAGGTACAGTTTGTCTCAAGCTGCTCAGTTTTCACTTACTATTCCTCCTTAATTAGAAATTGCTAGATTAATTTTAGCATTGTCAGTTTAGTTCACTGTGGCTTTGTTAATCTCAGAGAACACAATGATACATACTCTTTGCTTCCAAAGAATTTCTGCCTGTAACCTTCCAATATCTACATGTTAAGACGTGTATACATTGTGGTTCAAATGTGAATCCTACATAGGGTTATTGCAAAAGCAGATAGATAGAAAACATGCTGACCATTTATTTTCTTTTTAGATACTAGAGTAACCAATCTGAGTTGCATTCCACCACATTCTACTTTGAATATTTTTTGGATGAGGCAAAACACAAATCAAAATATTTTGTTCCTTATGGCACATAGAACTGCTAGGAACTTCAGTTGGCTATAGCTTTACTTGTCAGTCAATACTGATATGTGTTGGAGAATAAAATGCCAAACAACAGTGAGTTGCCATAGTACTTTAGATGGAAGACCATCTTGTTTGTGTTTTTGTTTGTTTGTTTTAGTTAGATTAAGCCAGTTGTACAGAAAATAATAAAAATCTAACAATTGACCGTCGGCTTATACAGACTCATTCAAATATTATATGTATTTTTTTTAATTTAGGATTTTGATTTATTAGTGTCTAATGTAAGCTTATAAGATAAGCAAGACATGATCGTCGCAGACAGTGGAGCATTCTTGGTTTTTATATCCCACAGCTCATTACATCCAAATGTAAAATGTCGGCTACCAAACTCTGCATATGCTCTAATAGTCAAATCTTTCTCTGGCCCAAAGGAGACTCAGCTAACCAATTGTAATTTATTGGATTCTTCCAAATCTAGATTACTAGGGAATAACAGAAATTGAGCCCTTATACCGGGGCACTATTCAGCATTATGGAGTGATAAAACTGAAAAAAAAAAAATCAACAGTTTATCTATATCCCAAAAGGATTTAGCAATGCCTTTGTCTTACATTTAGAAACTTTTACTATCCACACCCTGTCCCAACTTCCAAAATAAAAATAAAGCACAGAGACCCTCTAGTCTGAATATAATCCTACTTTGTAGGCTGACATATTATATCATAAGAGTTTATGGAAGAATGAGAGCTTTTCAATTTTTTGTAACCAGACATTTGGTTTACTCTATTCCAGTAAGCAGGCTGTGGGCTAAATGTTCATTGACCATCAACCATGACTTTGACCCCTAGATCAAAGAGAAGATCAACATGCAGAGAAGTTCGAAAACTTATATATATCATCTTACATATTAAGCAAATTAGGAGCTCATTCATCTTCTCAGAAGTCCATAGCTACAATATTTCCCCATATCTTTTACTGGGTTCACCTGAAATAAAAAAGCCTTTGTATTTAACATATTTCTGTTTTATTTTGTTTTAATTGATCAGGATCTTTGTTTGGAGCTCAAGAATAGTAGTATTTCATTTCTCCATTTACATCCAAGAACACAATGAATAAATTAACTTCCAAATTCTTTGGTTCCTGAAAGAGGAATGCTTATACTTAATAAAAGAGGTAATTGAATAAATAAATAAACTGCATAAATCATGAAGTTATTCCTTCTGATCATTTTTCTGGGCTTTATTTGAACACATCCCACATCTTTAAAATAATTAGTAGGATTGGTTAGATGTCTGTGATCGATTGTTATTAGCAGTGATGTTTCATCACATAAGAGTTTTGACTAAGGGTATTTATTATAAACTGCCATTTAGTTTCAGAACTCTAAAGTAACTCACTTACATGCTTTTATTGATCAAATGAGGTATACGTAGCATATTTCAACACCAGTAATGCCTTATATTTTGTGAGAGTTTTACAGTTTATAATGCATTTTTATGTGCATTAACTCATCAGATTGATGCTGACATAGCTCACATCTTTAACAGATATGGAATTCCTTTTAACACAAAAGTTGAAAATAGGGTGTGAAGTTGAATTCAGAGACTAAGAAGGGAAAAGCTGGCAGAAGATTTTCTAGAATAAATGCAGAGTCAGCTACAGCTGAAGGGCAGACAAAGCGGGAAGGACCTAGTCCAAGAACTAACACGGGAACCAGAATCTAAGGCGTCATCTGAGGGCAAAGCTGACAATGTTCAAAGACGACGCAAGGCTGACTCTCCCACTCATTAGCCACAGGATTCAGGACTGCCGGCTTAAACTGCTGAGACCTCAGTTTCCTCATTTGCAAAATGTCAGTGATAATAATCATGTTTATCTCATAGAATTGCTGTCAGTGTGCTTGAGGAAAGAGTAATTAAAAGAAAATAACCACTGGTATTATAGTTTCTCTACCGAAAGACTGACCTGGGTATAGAGAAAGTCCTTAAATGGCTGCTTTCATGCTAGCTGATGAAGTCCTCAGGGAATGATCTGGAATCAGACGGCCAAACAAGAGAGAGCTCCATGGCTTTGAAAGTGACTTTAACAGTCTTTGGGGATAAAGGTTAGAGATAAGAGAGAAGAGCAGAGGTTTTTTGTTTTTGTTTTTGTTTTCCCCAGAGGCTAAAGAGGAAAGAGAGGAAGGATAAGGACCACAGTGAGGCTGAGCCTGAAGAAAAAGATAGCCCTGAGATACTCTGGTGGTAATACTGTTGAAGGATTTCTAGAAAATGATGTAAAATATTAAATTTTAAACTATTTATGGTTCAGCGATTTAAAGCTCTTATGTTGCCCTGCTCTCAGGAATCTGATATACACATTTCTGTTTATAGAGGTGTCCTATTTGGGACATAAAGGAGTCAGAAGAATTTTCAATATGGGTTTATGCATGAAAACACTGGAATAATATGTTAGCAAAGTAATTTTCAGCTAGACATGAGTTTGAGGTAGAAAAGCTCCTCTAAGAATTTTGTAGTTGTTCCCAAAGATACTGTGTCATCTACTGGAAGTAGGGTGAGTTTTAACAGAAGACTAATTTTGACTCAGAATTACCTCAGTGAGCATCTTGGTTAATTGATACCAATGATAGAAAGTTTTTCACTTCCTCTGGCTTTTAAAAATGATAGTGATCATCGTAGAAGTTTTATATTTGAGAACTGATTTCTCTATACTGAAAGCATTTTGTTTTGCAGAAAATTAAGGTAGTAGCCGTTCTGAAAAGTCAGGTCCCCAAAACTAACATTTAATACTCATGACAACTCTGTAATATAGGTATTTTGTGTATGTTTTATAAAGCAAAGGGATTCTTTGGAATCTCAGATCTTAGGTAGCAGAACCAAACTAGATTGAGGTCTCCTAATTCTTAGTTCTTCTTGTATGTTAGGTATGTCCTCAAAAATATCTTGTAATGAATAGGTTATCATATTCATCTCTAGAAGCTAAACAGTCATAATAATGTAGGGATTTAGCTAACTGATATAAAGGCAAGTATGCTGTAGTTTTATTTGTGCCAATGAAGAAATATAAAATAAAGCCAATGTTTAATAATCAGACAATAACTTTCACAGTACTAGTTAACTAAAGGTTAAAAAAAAAAAAAAATGAAGCCAGTTAGGTGGTAGCCATAATCCACACTGACAGTGAATTTTATATTGGTGAGAGGTTCTGAGACTATTTGCTTGTGTAATCCTATGTCTTAGGGAAAGAAGGATTCTTTGTGGCTTTTATTGGACTTCCCTTTTTAAAAAAAACATTAAATTTCCTCAAATTGGTTGATATTGCCTCATTAAAGTACTAGAACCTCAGATTCTCTAAGGGTCATTCAGTCCTAACAATGTATCATTATTTTATTAAAGTAATATCTAAGAGAATGTTGGATAGCTTTTCAGTTATTTGCTTTTTGAAAAATGGAAAACGTGAAATTTGAACGTGAATTCAAATGTTTATTTTCAAAATAATTAGCTTAAACAAAAATAACTTCATTAGAAGCATGGAATGCTATTCAAGTGGCTTTCGTTTATGTAGTTGTACCGCATAAAATTGCCTCCCGTTTCAGCCATCACTTTGTTCATTTAAATTTATTATTATTTTTTGCTTGTAGAATTAATGAACTTGATCTTTCTTCCAACTGTGAGTTAGGACCTATCTGTTAAACTCATTGTCTCAGCTCAAAATCAGAATGATATTCCTGTGTTATTTTGCATTCAAGACTCGCAGGAACCAGACTGCATTAAAAAGTGCATAGCAGTGTAAAACTAAGACATAATAATTATGCTAATAATGACACATGTAATAATACTATTAATAGTATATGCATGGTAGCGTTTGGAAGCAACACTCCAGATGTGAAAAAGCAGATAGCATGACTCTTTAACCTTGCGATGATTAGCAAGTCAGAAGACAAAATCCTTCACAAGCTGCAAGCTCAGATCTTTAAATGGAGAACCATTTATGTGGCATCAACAAGTGATGACTGTGGTTTTTGCTTTTTACTGGGAAGGATGAAAGGGTTGTGCTTAGCTTGTTGATTAAGTCAACAAAGTAACCTGCCTCTTAGAATTCAAAATACTCAAATATAAGCAGTCTCACACTCCTCCCTAAATATCCAGAATCACTTCTTTATGGAGGAAAAAAAGAGTATATAGTTGTTGTTTTTGTTGTTTTTTTTATGAGCATTAAGTAAGGATTAAGTGGAATAAGGAAGCACTATTTTGACAAATAATAGACTAGATGCTTAATTTTGATGCTTTTTTGCAATAAGCCACATTCACATTATATTTTTTGTTTCCATGTTCTCCGTTATGCTGGATTCTAGAGTGTTTAAATGAGGCTAATGTAGACTAATTTCCCTGCAGGGGTTCGTGGCTTTGGCTAAATTCCCAATGGGACATACCTTATCTAATTATATGTATTTCTTTTGCATTTAAAGAAAACATGGAATCTTTCACTTCCTGTTGTGTTGAACTGCAACACTCTGAACATCCGTAGAAGGCCTACTTAGAGCGGGCTGGTTTTGATGCATGTAAGTTAATACCCATAATCATAGGCGTTCTGAGACTTTTCAGCATAAGATGCAATTACTGAGGTTGATTTGAAATGAAAATCATGAAAAATATTTTAAGCACACTGCGTGATTTCTCAGAATTGAGAATAAAGCTAGTTCATAAATTCCAAAACCTACTGGAAAAAAAATAAAGGAGAATATACCTTTTAACTATTATCCTAAAATAATTATAATGATAACTACAAAAATTACAAAACCTCAGCTCTCTGTATGCTTTGCATATAAGACATAAAAGAGGCTGAATTTCTGGTGAGGTTGGATTTTACCTACTTTGTAGAAAAAAAAAAAAAGAGAGAGAGAGAAAAGGAAAAAATAATTTACATATTTGAGATTTTCTGAAATGTATCATGTAGTATTCTTTCTTAATTTATATTTATTAACATTGTATTCTGCTATAATACCAATGCCCATTAAGGCTTGTATGTTGTTTTTTCCCCCGGGCTCAGTCATTCAAAAAACACATGTTAGTTAAATGCTTTGCCCTCAGCATGGGAATATAATGGTGACCCAGGTAACATGGATTCACCCTCATGATCCTACAGTCTAGTAGGAGGATGGATATTAATCATATAAATTTAGTAACCATTTGTCTTTAGGAATCACATATATGATTAATAACAAAGATACAAAAAGGTTTTATTCCTCTGTTTTTCAAATAGCTTGTCCATTATTCATGTTTTTCTGTTTTTTTTTTCTTTCCTGCCTATAGTGCGTCTTTTTCCTCTGAATTTTAAGATTGAATTCTTCGACGCTTAGACATTGAAAAGTAGACAAAGGTGCTAGGCAGGTTTTGCTAGGCAATAAAAGTAAAACACAAACCTGATTGTGTTACTGTCATATATAACAGCACTGAGGACTTTTCCATTATTCTCAGCATATATATATTCAAAATTCTTAATGTAGATCATAAGGCTCTTCATGATGTGGGCCCAGCTTCTTTTTCCAGATTCAGTTTTCAACATTTCTTATATTCTGTGCTTCCATTTTACTGACTCGCTTTCATCCACTAGTGTGCTTTGCTCTCTTGTCATTTAATGATCTTTGACCATAATCTTCTTTTGCTGAAATTCTCCATTGTTCCACATCCATACCCTCTCCTAACCTTACAAGTTCTCTCTTCTCTTTCCTGACTTTCTGTTTCCTTTATCCTTCATACGCTCAGATCATGATCTTAAAGTCACATTTTTCATAAAGCCTTTGACTCAGCCCCCATTGTTCAAGTCCAGTTAGCTGGTCCTCTTGTGTGTTTCCTTGCACCCTATTACTGAGCTCTCATGATCTCTTTTTATTACATAGCACTCTTTCCACTACTAGGTTGAAAGTTATATGGAGAGAAGTACCAAATCTTGTTCAAAGAACTACCTCCGTCCCTTGCCATGTGCTTATTAATAATGGCACTCAATTACTGCTTATAGAATTGAAATGTCAGAACATCTCAGATGATATTCTCTTATTTATAATTATATATTCCACAGCCAAGCAGGGGGTGTGGATATTCAATTAATATTTATTGAATGTATGAATATGCAAGTCTATTGGGAGTAAGGGTCTTTGGAAGTTCTCTTTGAATAGTTTAAAAAGAAATTTGGTGCCTGTTCTTATGTGGTGGTCACAACTTAGGTACATTTCTTATATATCTCTGCATTCTAGGCTGTGTTGTATTATAGGTGGGGAAGAAAGGGGCCATAGGAAGGAAACTTAATTTTTTTCATACTT
The DNA here is from genome assembly GCF_002201575.2 of Neomonachus schauinslandi. Taxonomy (NCBI): domain Eukaryota; kingdom Metazoa; phylum Chordata; class Mammalia; order Carnivora; family Phocidae; genus Neomonachus; species Neomonachus schauinslandi. The sequence continues at coordinate 17,463,648 of NC_058411.1, forward strand.
ACTAATTACACATATTTGATGTGTGTTTTTGTAGATGTTGAGCTTGTGTAATCTTCAGAATAGCCCTGTGAGGTAGGAATTCAGTTTTACAGATGAAGATATTAGGGCCCATTTAGGTTAAATGGCATAACTGGGATTCTCATCCATGTTCTCTCACTAAAAATGCAGAACCTCTTTCTGCTATGTCAAACTGTTGGCTAACCGTGCTTTTTAAAGACAAAACCATTGTAGAACATTGGCAACAATGGGGGTTAATTTCCTTTAAGAAGGTTGGTGATCAGAGAATAGTCTTAAGAGTAAAACTTAATGATGTAATTTAGGGTACCATGGTTGTCTTAGTCCGTTCAGACTGCTATAACAAAATACCATAGACTGGATGGCTCACAGACAAAATTATGTCTCACAGTTCTGATGACTGGGTAGTCCAAGATCAAGGTGCCAGCAGATTTGGTATCTGGACAGGGCCTGTTTCCTGATTCACCCATGACTGTCTTCTTGTTATAACCTCACATGACAGAAGGAGCAAGAGAGTTCTCTGTGGTTTCCTCTGTAAGGGTAATAATCCCATTATTAGGGCCTTGCTCTCACGACCTAATCACTTCCCCAGTGCCTCATTCCCAAATATCATCTTATTAGGAGTCAGGATTCAACACATGGATTTTGAGGAGACCCAAACACTCAGTCTATGGCAGTGGTCATTTGAGAAGTTATGATGGAGATTGCTTCATGATGGGTAACACAGGTCCAGGGAGCTCTAACCTATCACAACATGAAAAGAACACTGAGTTCAGAGTTGGAAAACCTACACACCAGTCTCAGCTGTACCTGTCATATTATATTCCATAAGCTCTTTTCTTTAGTTTCTTCAACAATTATTATTAATGATCTTAGGGTATATGTGTGTGTGGCCCAAGTGAATTCCTGGTAGGTAGGAGCTGAAGGAAACTCATGTGAGTATCCCCAGGGCTTAACACATTGTCTGACCCCTACATCATGCTTAATTTCTGTTGAATGAAGTACAATTCTGAAAAGTCAAATCCTCACAGAAGCTGTTCTCCATGTCCTGATTATATAGGCAGGTGCTCTGATCCCAGATTTTACTTGGAGAAGCAGAGAAACTGTGAGTTAAGTGACTTTGTTAAAGCCCAGAGCTTTCACCAGGGCAGGTTGCATTCCCCGATAAATTTTGCATACTTTCCCAAGATTTCCCCCACTGTACTTTTAAAAAAAAAGGTTTCTAGACTGATACATTAAAAAAATAAATACATTTTATTTGGAACAGTAATAATAAAAGCATAGTTGGTTTGTATTACTTCACTTGGGGGTATGGATGTTTTAAAGACTGCCATCTTTCAAAGAAAGGAAGGAAGGAAGGAAGGAAAGAAAAGAAAAGAGAAGAAAAAAGAAAAGAAAAGAAAAAAAGAAATAAAAGAAAAGAAAAGGAAGAGGAAGAAGGAAACATTGCATCCAAACAGTCAACTACAGTTGCCTGCTTCACAAAGGCCATTTGAGAGGTAGACTTGTCTTTTACTGGCATCCTGAAAATAACTAGCCCCCTAATCTAACAAGTACTCTTAGTATATTCAAAGTCTTCTCTGGCCAGTGTAGGAGCATTAGATATCAATAAAACTGATATATCAGAAAGAAAGTCACTTTCCTAGATAAAAGGGTCCTGAAATCCTGTATCTCAATCTTTTGGATGCAAAACAGAGTAAAGGAAAGTCATGCTGTATTTGAGAGTCTTAAAAACTACTAAGGAATTCCAGCATCCTTTTATGGCTGCTGAATACGAAGGCTAAAATAAAAATAACCACTAACCTGGAAACCCAGAAGGCCTTTTTTACTAGATTTTGAAAAATCTTGCAATAGATTTTCTAAGAATGCTGGGCCTGAGTAAGCAGAGAACAACAAGTTTCACTCCCTCTGTGCAACATGCCTGGTTTTATTTCATTCAATGTAAAAAATGAAATGACAGAAGCTAGAGCAATATGGGTTTCCCAATAGCTTGTTTCATCGGAGAGGAATATGTTCAGTTAACAATAAGAAAGCATGGATACTTTGCACGCTAGAGATGCTGGGGCCCAAGGCTGCTGTGCTGGACATGGCATTGCCAGAGTTTGTAAGCTAGAATACACTGGGCGGAGAAAAGGGTCCCCAAAGGAGTGATGTAGCAGAATAGGGCTTTCTTATTGGTGGCCTCTTCATTCCTTACCTGAAGAATGGTACCCAGTACCCAATAATAAAGACTTTAAAACTTTTAAAGCTACTGGAATATGGATACTTAGATTTTCCTGCCATACTCAAGACCTTTCTGTGTCTAAGCTTGCAGAATATGGCAAGGGGATTTTGGAAGCTTTTTCCCCCCACCCTTCTGCCACCCTCTCATGAAGGTTTTCAGTCTTATCCAAAGCGAGCTGTTATTTTTGGTATCAACCCTATCTTTCCAAAGTAACTTTTCAAAGATTTTAAATGTAAATGAATCACATGGGTTGACATAAGCATGTAGATTACATTTTTGTCCAAAATAAATAACACAAATGAGATTAAAGGATAAAAGTGTTTGGTTTACATTTACTGTGGATGACATCTGGTCCAAAATGCTTAAAACTAATCCCAACCACCAGCCATCTGACAAATTCTCACAAGTACTTCTCTTCTAATTCAAAATTTCCCTTTATTGGCACAAACTTTGGAAACGACTCTTTGGAATGAATTTCTATGAACGGTTTGGCGTGTTTGTGAATGGTGTCTAGTGAATGGAGAAACTATATGAGTATAATACACTGCACCTGTTATGAACAGGATTAAAAATATCACCAAGAACAGCGTGTGATATAAAAAGGCAATTTTACTGAATTAGACTGAATCTGGATAAGAGATATTAATATTTACAATATGAAAAACCTGAATCAAGCAGGTGTTAGTATATTAAATGGAGCTAATTCATCCACGTCTAGCAATAGATCATCTTGGAACGTATCACTTCAGATAAAATGGAATCTTTTCCTAAGGCCAGAAACCAATTAATACCCTATAGTTGGATTTTAGATCTAATATTGCCAAATAATTCTGGTAGCGTTTGTAAATAAATGAGAATAGTTAACTTTTGTTTCAATTAAGGATAGGTGATTGATGTTATTCCACAGGAAATGAATATATTAGCGGGATTTTGCCCTATAGCTATATCACATGGTGTCTTCTATGTTGTTCTAAACTAAAGGTGTGATGAAGATGCATTCTGTTGAAAGCTTAAAAGCCTTTTATACAATATAACATTTATCACTTATAGATACTGAAGTGCAGCTCCAAAAGGAAAATGATTTACTTGTGGACAGTTTCACTGTGTCCTAGTTGATTATGAGTTCTAAATGTTCTTCAGATCACTGCTCTTCTCTCCATCTTCACTTACATTGTATGAACTCAGGCTTTGAATCATTTCAAAAATATTACACCAATAACTTTCCTTTTCAAGCCTACCAAAATACTCTTTCTGAAATCAAATTGTGTCCCTCCCTGTATTATATCCTTCAATGACTCCTCCAGTGTCGTTGGGGTAATGTCTGGACTTTTTACCCTTTAGTTTTTGGACAATAATGTTCCCTCAAAGACTCTATATTCCAATCCCAAGAACCTGTGAAGAGCCTGTGAATATGTAATCAGACCAAAAAAAAAAAAAAAAAAAAAGATGTGACAATGAGATCAGAGTTTGGAGTGATGCACTTTTTTTATTTTTTTATTTTTTAAGATTTTATTTATTTGACAGAAAGAGACACAGCGAGGGCGCCTGGGTGGCTCAGTTGGTTAAGCGACTGCCTTCAGCTCAGGTCATGATCCTGGAGTCCCGGGATCCAGTCCCGCGTCGGGCTCCCTGCTCGGCAGGGAGTCCGCTTCTCCCTCTGACCCTCCTCCCTCTCATGCTCTCTGTCTCTCATTCTCTCTGTCTCAAATAAATAAATAAAATCTTTAAAAAAAAAAAAAAAGAAAGAGACACAGCGAGAGAGGGAACACAAGCAGGGGGAGTGAGAGAGGGAGAAGCAGGCCTCCCACGGAGCAGGGAGCCCGATGTGGGGCTCGATCCCAGGACCCTGGGCTGAAGGCAGACGCTTAATGACTGAGCCACTCAGGCACCCCTGGAGTGATGCACTTTAAAGATGGAGGAGGAACGAAACAGAATCCAAGGCATGCAAGAGGCTTCTAGAAGGTAGAAAAGGCAAGGAAATAAACTATCTTCTGCAACCTTCAGAAAGAATGAAGCCCTGCTTACACCTTGATTTTAGACTTCTGACCTCCAGAACTGTAAGATCATAAATTCACGTAGTTTTAAGCCACTAATTTGGGGTAATTTGTTGCAGCAGCAATAGAAAACTAATACAATGCCTAAGGACTGGTGCATAATAAGTGCTTGATAAATAATTGATATAGAAATTAATGAGAAAGTGAATTAATATTCATAAAGTCTTGTTTCTTTCTGTTTTGGATCCACCTTTGTTTTTTTTTTTTTAAAGATTTTATTTATTTATTTATTTGAGAGAGAGAGAGAGAGAAACAGCATGAGAGGGGATAGGGTCAGAGGGAGAAGCAGGCTCTCCAACGAGCCGGGAGCCTGATGTGGGACTCAATCCCAGGACTCCGGGATCATGACCTGAGCCGAAGGCAGTCGCTTAACCAACTGAGCCACCCAGGCGCCTTGCATCCACCTTTGTGTATTGGGTGGTAATCCTGTGACTAGGATTACAATGACATAGACTTCCATCGTTAAGAAAACATGCTTCCAAACTGCAATGTGAATATTTGATATGGAAATTCTAGATTATTTATTCACCACAGAGGTGTACAAAGCATATCAGTGCAGTGTCATGATTAAGAATGCATCTCTGGAGTTAGTCTGCTGGTATTCAAAACCTGGCTCCGCTGTTAACTGGCTTTTTGACACTATTCAAGCTTTTTAACCAAATTGTATCTTAGTTTCCTCATCTACTTAATTCCTTTTTTTTATTTTTTATTTTTTTTAATTTTTATTAACATATAATGTATTATTTGTTTCGGGGTCCTGGTCTGTGATTCATTAGTCTTATGCAATTCACTGGGCTCACCATAGTACATACCCTCCCCAATGTCCATCACCCAGCCCCCCCATCCCTCCCACCCCCGCCACCCCATCAACCCTCAGTTTGTTTCCTGAGATTAAGAGTCTCTTATGGTTTGTCTCCCTCTCTGGTTTTGTCATTTTTCATTTTTCCCTCCCTTTCCCTATGATCCTCTGTCTTGTTTCTCAAATTCCTCGTATTAGTGAGATCATATGATACTTGTCTTTCTCTGATTGATTTATTTCGCTTAGCATAATACCCTCTAGTTCCATCCATGTCGTTGCAAATGGCAAGATTTCAGGTTTTTTTGATGGCTGCATAATATTCCATATGTATATGGAATATATATACCACATCTTCTTTATTCCTACTTAAGGATTTTGTAAGGATTAAACGAAAGAAAATATATAAAGAACATGGACATGTGTCTGGCCTATATTAAGTACTTAATAAATTTTAACCGTTATCATTAGTGTTGTTATTATTATATGTTAAGATTTGTTCTACAAGACTCTCATTACATGTATAAATATACTGAAACCTTTTGGTTGTCAAAAGTGTTAAGAGCTCACTTGGACTTATTCAGCAAACACTCCAACTGAGTTTGCTTTCATGTAATGTCTTGGCAGTTGCTTGTATGTAAGTCATATTCTGATACATTTTTCAGTAATAAAAGGTATATCATTTTAGCTTTTACAAATTACCAGTTGCATGCAGCAAAAGAGAAATATTTTCTCAGAAATTTATTAATAGTTTTTGTGGTTTGAATTATTCAAAGAAGAAAAAGTTGGGTAAATACTTAACCTACCATTCATATGTAACCTTATTATCTCTGACCAAACATATTGACAATGCAGGATTTTTAAATAAGCAACTGTTTAAATGGAAAATGAAACTCCTGAGAATCACAAAGATTTCAAGCAAGGACTTTTCTATAGACAGCTTTCTTTTTATGAATACTGTGAGACAATATTTTTATTATTGTTTTGACCTAGTATTTATGAGTTTGGAGCTCGGCAGTTTTCCTGACTGTTGTTCTGATTCTGATTGAAAACCTGGAATTCATCTGCTTTACACAAATTGTTCTATTCAAACACAACAGGCTCTAAAATGTTTGATTTTACTAGCTTAGGTCATTCACAATGTTGTTGGTGGTGCTGTGTATAGAGATATAAAATGAACACATGATTAACTTTTACTGAGTTATAGACATTGAGAATGAAATGGAAACCATCATATATATCACTCAGGTTCAGTTGGTTAAAGAATACCTCATAAAAACAGCTTGAGGTTTTCTGTTTTGTTTTATTTTGTTTTGTTTTTCTTTCATAAATTCCTTTTAAGAAATACATAAGAAGCCCTATTATATATGGATATTTTATGCGTGCATATTGATGTTCTTGTAAAAAAGTGACTATTCTCTTGACCACATTGTCAAATAAGAAATAGCTATATCTAAAGAGTCCATATTTTTGTAGAATAAAATCTTTTTTTAAACTTCATGCATGGAGGACTTAGGTAGGTATGATATTTGATATAATATCATATTTGCAATGGCTACTGTATCTTTATATATATCTGTTAATTAGTAGTTTATTATTACCAAATATCAACACATTTGCTTATTTCTCATTCATTCATTCACTCAATCAGTCATTCAATTGTTGATTGAACAATTTGCAGGCACTATTTTTTCTAGGTTCACACCAGATGTTAGCTATATACTGACAGTGATATACAACCCTGAACTCAAGGATTAGGATGCAATATATAGTTTCCTTTTTATTTTATTACCAAAAAAATTGTCATTGCCATGTAAATTCTACTTTTGCTTCACTGAGGCGATGTGGGTCCAAGAAAACCATTTAGGAAAAATTCGAATTAGAGTAACGTTAGGTTTTGTGATCTAATGGAGATCAACTACAAACAATATTTAACTATGTGTCCTGTATATTGTGAGAAAATATTTATTGCTTAAAAAAGCAAATATTGTTCCAGTTATCACATTAATCAGCTTGAAATATATTTTGTTCATACTTTTCTCAGCATGAAAATATTCAGTGTCCCATTATTTCATAGAAGATAAAATCAATTAAATTCAGTAAACATTTATATATAGATATACTATGTGCAAGGCATTGTGCTAAGTGTTATATGCCATAGCTTATAAATCATAGCAGAGCTTACAATGCACACACAAAGATTTGATAGGAGTAGCATAAAAATGTTTTGTGTTTTCAAATTATTTTGGACCTAGATAATCTGGAAAAGCATCTTAGTAACATGGGACATTCTGGATAATTAGCATTTTGATGTTGGAGATAGAAAAGTGTAGTTGATGGCATTATAGTAAAAACACCACTGTCTCTCCCTGATGGGCCAGTTTGTGGAGAATAATACTTCTAAGCCCTTTGGTCAGATTTCATCAGATAACTTGCTCTGGTTAATAAAGAGTGCACCATTTCCAAGGAGAAGCTTTTTTTTAAAAAAATAATAAAGATTTATTTATTTATTTATTTATTTATTTATTTATTTATTTATTTATTTTGAGAGCGAGAAAACAAGCATGCACAGGGCGGGGAGTTGGAGGTGGTAGAAAGAGAATCTCAAGGAGACTCCCCACTGAGTGTGGAGCCCAATGCGGGGCTCGATCCCAGGACCCTGAGATTGTGACCTGAGCCAGAATCAAGAGTCTGATGCTCAACTGAATGGGCCACCCAGACACCCCTCCAAGGAGAAACTTTAAGAGTCAACACACGGTCCCACTATCTTTCTTTTCCTTCTGTCAGGAGACTGTTGGCTCTAAATAATAGTTGATCCATTAGCCTTGTTCTGAGGATGAAGTGGACATAAAACAGAACCATAGGCAAAACATGATTAGCATGAATGTGAGTGGGAAATAAACCTTCATTGTTTTAAGGCACTAGGATTTGGAGTTCTTTGTTACTAGAGCGGAAATGTAGTTTAAGCTGACTGATATAGAGACAGGACATTCTGGATGATGACACCAAACACACACAAGGCACAAAGGCGGAAAATTAGGCAAAGGTTGTGAGTGGTTACAGAAATAATACATTTGCTTTGAGGGCAAAGTGAATAAGGGAAGATTTACATAGAAATGTGATTTGCATCGGTATTGTAGAGGACCTTATGATCTTGAATTCTGGAATTAGTAGTAGCTAACTCCTAACTTAAAATACCAGATGTTTTGATTGGAAAGATGGCTTATTGGAACTGCATTTAAGGGGGTATTCCTTTAGCAGCTGAATATAGTAGATATTGGAGTGAAGAGGGATGGGAAGTAGAGGTTTGGAAAAACCATTCATTGGCTATATTTATTGATCATCAACAAAATAAAAAGAGAAAGAAGATGACAAGTTGATTGATTTGGGGGGGCCTGGATTACTGGGAGCTTTGTAGACTCTTTAGTGGAAATAACTAAGCTGGGCAAGAAAGAGTTTCTAAGAGGAGGATAAGATTAGGTGCCGATTAATATGAACTTAAAATACAAATATGATGGAGAGATGGAAATGTCCAATGGACAATTGGAAACCTAGGTTTGGAACTGAGGAGAAATTCTGCTGCTAAAGATAGTGACTTGAGAGTTGAAACATTAGACAATATGAAATTCGTGAGGTAGATATTTGAGGTAGAGGTTTGTAGTTAAAAGTTTGGTGGGAATAAGTATATCTAAAAATTTTCAGAGGAGCAAAAAGGAAAACCTGGACAATGGAAAATAGAGCTCATTTCTGTTAGCCTGTCATTTGGGAAGCCAAGTGATAGAGCTTAAAGAGCATGGCTTGCTACCATGTGGGTTCTGACATTCATTACCTTTGTGATCTGAACGAGATATTTTACTTCTCACTCAGTTTCTTTATCTATAAAATGGAGAAAATAAATTGCACCCTGGTTGAGAATTTGGACAGAATTAAATGGTGTGACTTATTGAAGTATATCTCACTGTGCTTGACACATAGAAGGGACCCACTTCTAGTTCCCATCTCTAGCATTATTATCCAGGACTGCCCTATGTCAACCCATTGTACCAACAGCAATCTAGTGATCTTAAATATATATCTGAATCTGGTTGAAATCCCTTTATAAGACCCAATTCAAATCTCATCTGCCCTACAAGATATTTCCCCACATCCTAACCTCCTACAAATGTTGCATCATATATTGTCTTGGTCATGAGGCTCAGGATTTATCCTTTATGTCCTGATTTCTTTCCAGACTACAAGTCACTTGAGAACAGATATTGTCTCATGTATTTTTATTTCCAGTACCTTTCACAGTGTTCCACTTACAGTGGGAACTTAAAAAATAAATATCTGTATTGATATTTTTAATACACTGGAAGTTCTCTCATCTGACCCAAAGGGGATCTGTAGTTAAAGAATTAAAAAAAAAAAATGTTACAGGTGAAACTTATATAAAATGTAACACGTAGGGGACCCCTGGGTACTTCAGTCGGTGAAATAGCTGAATCTTGATTTTGGCTCAGGTCCACATCGGGCTCAGCACTGAGCGGAGGATCTGCTTCAAGATTCTGTCTCCCTTTGCCTCTCAACCCACTTGCTCGCTCGCTCTCTCTAAAATAAATAAATAAACCTTTAAAAAAAATGTAACATGTATGCCTTACAATTTATGTCAACTTTATTTATTTATTTTTTAAATTTATGTCAACTTTAAAGAACACATGCAGAGAGTATCAAAAAGGTAGTCCTGGGCAAATAAACCCTAGCATGGGTGGTATTAATCTCCCCAGAGATTGAGCAGCTAGGACTGAGGTGTATGGAGATGACATCTTTCATGTCACCTGGGCTCCAAACTTCAGCATGACTATTGACTCCTCACTTTTTCCTAATCCCTGCCACATACCCAATCATCACATGCTTCTTTATTTTCCAAGTTAGCATTCATTATCCTAATACAGAAACTTGTTACCTAACTCTAAGACTATCACCATTGCAAAGTGATTGGTCTCCCCAATTCCAGTATCTCCTTTTTCATTGTCAACACTGAGGATTTTTAAACCTTTAAGTATTAGAGTTGATGCATCTTCCTAGCTCTTCATCATCTTTCCTGCTTTGAGAACTGGACCTGATACACTAACATGTACTGAATGTGTAATTTTGGAGTTGGAACCAGAGACGGTTAATTGTTCAAGTGTGGACCCAAGCTGGGGCTACCAAGTAACCTCCCCAACATATTCAAAATTAAACAGAGACCTCAAAATTTTGAGTCACTGGTGGTTGTCATTTTTAATGACTCCTTCCTTGATAAGAAGTTGCACCAATGGAGACCTTCACCAGAGATGACCAAACCTATCTAGTTCCTATTCATTCCCAGGCTTAGTTGATCAAATCTTCTTTTTTTCCCCTTAATGTAGCTAGAGCCAGTGTTTGTTATTCGCAACCCAAAGAATACTAAGCATTTATTATACTGGATAATATTAGCATCATTTTAGTTATGTTATTCTCAACAAGAGGGTTAAATGATTTATTGTTATCTAGTTTTAAGATTTCAAATCCTTAGCCTGAATAGTGAGAACTTCCAACCTCTTATTAAAGTATATTGTGACTTTATTCCTTTCACTCTCCTTCACACATTTCCTATAATTATTACCATATGTGAGTCTAATATGACCACATAGAAATGTTGCTAAGAATGTGAGTTTTGGCGTCACACGCTTAAATCCAAACCTTGGTTTTCCAACTTACTGAGTGACCTTTATAAGCTACCTAAATTTCCTGTTTCACTTTCTTAACCTGTAAAATAGGGATAATAATGATGGTACATATTCATCATATCATTATAAGGATCAAGTAGTTAATATTCAAAAATAGCTCAGATTAATCCTAGTACAGCATTCAAGATTAAATAAATGTTACTAGGATTATTTGTTGTTCCTGAATTATACTTGGTATGTTAGCAGTCTCTGAATTACCTCCCGTTGTTCCTTATTTCCACAAAACTTAGTAATATCTATTGATTAAAGCCAGCTTAAATGACACCTCCTCCAAAGAATCTCCCCAAGGCCCTGAAGCTAAGTGAGCTTCCTTCCAAGTTATTCTCATTGCACGTTGTCTTAGTGCATCCTCATCTCCTGCCCCAGAACCATGCCCACATTCTACCTTGCTTCATCAGTATAAATGTATCTGCCTTATATTTTGCTAATATAAACTTAAATGAAACCATCTGTATGAGTGAAATGTCTTATGTTCTCATGTTTAGCATAATGCACAAACTTAGTTTCAAAATAAATGTTTGCTAAGAAAATAACAAGGAAATACCATCTCATATCTTACTCTCATCCTCACCATATAAGAAAAAAAAAGTATATAAATATCATCCACTTTTGACAAAGGAAGGGAGCGGTTTGCTCAAATACATCCAGTGATTTGGTAACAGACTGGAGATTGGAGATATGATGCTGATGCCAACTCCGAGTCCATTTTGCTCTAAGTCATTCCATTTCTGAGCTTGGCCTCCTGGCCAGCCAACAGCAGATATACTTAGATTGTGAGGAATTGAGAGAGCAGCAGTTAATTCTGATTGGTATTCACCCTTGAGTATAAATTTGCAATTTTAAGTGTGACTTAGAATACACTCTTCAGAAGACTGTGGAGAATGAGGTGTCCTGGAAAGAGGAAGTAAAAATAAGTTTGCTTTTTTTTTTTTTTCTTCATGGAGAAAGCTCAAGTAGCTGTTCCTCTTTAGCCCTGCTTTCTACTGTGCCCCAAGTTTGGCCATGTGGTGAAGGGCATGGTCACATCAATGGGAGATCAACAGAAGCTGTGCTGATTGGTACAGCTGTGTGCATTAGTACAGTTGCTTAGTAACTCAAATGGAAAGAGATTCAGAGGTCAAACTGAAACTCAGGAACAGGATGATAATGGGGACGCATAGTCTGTACCCACTCTACATTCAAATTGCTGAAATACTTTGCTGAGCACTAAAATCAGTCCAGTTTAATAAGAAAATGACTAAATTTAAGATCTCTCTGGCTCCTCAGCTGATGTTTCTTCCAATAAATCTTCTCAGTGTTTGTTTTGGGCAAAACAAAAGTCTGAAAATAGTACTCCATTCTCCTCTATTGCATTTGATTTAAATATTACCAAGGATATGTTTTGAAATAAGAGGAAACATGATATATACATATCTCACTGACCCCAGAATTCAGGCATGGTTTTAAAAAAGAGGAAATTAAAACAATTAAACTAGGGGCTGAATTAAAATTTATAACCTCATTAAAAATAAATAAACGGACTATCATGTTGAACTTTGCCCTTCATCGGCCCACTTCAACAGGAAGATGACTTGTTTCTTCAGAGTCTGTTATTCTTATTAATTGAGTTGCTAGAAATTTTTCCTTTTAGAGTTCCACTAACTTTATGTAAAAATAGGATTTTAAAATATTTCTTACTGTTTCCTTTCTTTTTCATAAATCCCCAATTTATTATGATGAAAACATCATACTAGGGAATCTCTATGCTGATGGCATTTTATGGGTCACTTTTTTCTGTTATGAACTCAGGAACGTTAGGTGTGTAATTGTATAAGCAATGAGAAGATTGAGATCATTTTGTTGTGACAGAGCCATGACTTGCTCCTTAAATTATGATTGAACACTTTCATATTCCACATTACTGTGGAATACCATTATTGTGTGGTATTCGTTTCTAATTGATACAGATTAGAACTGGACCTCCCTCAAATCTTCAGGGGAGGGCCTCCTGATGAGAGGAAAGAGGAGAGATCCAACTAGAGCTGATATAGAGCAGGGAGACTATTAAGGATATGAAGGATCTACCTCTTGTTCACCCACTGCTGTCCCTCCTCTGGGTTCTGTTTCCTAGGTCACTGTAAGTTAGAATCAATAACCTCCATTGTATCTAGCTTTGGAATGAAAAAGAATCTAATTTCCTCCTTCCTACCTTGCAACAGCGCTTTATAAAGATAATCACAGGTTTATGATTACCAGCTTTAACTGTCACCCTAAAGTCAAGATACAAAATATAGATGTGGAAAAATGTATCACAAAGGTCCTAAGCCTAAGGAGTGTCAAACAGAAAAGATGTATTTAATTCACTAAATTTCATCAAAAAGATGTATGTGTCATGATCACAGTTATGTCCATGTTCCTTGGAAAATTACTTGGTGCATAATTACAGATAACAATTTGGCATGTGGTCTATGGCAAGATAAGGAGTGACACAGAATGACATGAGTAAATATGGAGAAAGCCAATGCAGGTTTCTCAGGCCAGATGACATATTTACTGGCCAAATTCGTTTGGAAAACTATTTGCTGGGCAAGATCCATAAGATTTTAAATTTTTGGATCTCTAAGCTAGGAGATCATTTCAGAAGACTCTTTGAAACCAACATATGCTTTTTAATTCTTTCTTTAAAAAAGACCACTCTATCTATGCTTCTTAGAAACACACACCCACACACTCAACAAATAGGCCTTGGATTTGTTCTGTTAATACTGACAGAAGAATGGGATTGCATAAATAAACCAAAGCATCCTGATCCCAAGCAGCATAAACTAATCATGGATGCTGCCAGATCCAGTATATAAATAAATAAAAGCCAATAGGACAGCAAGCTAATGTTCAGGGAGATATAATCAAACTTAGAATTAAGGTTTAAAAAGAAATTGCTTTGCCCTCAGGCAGATTTATAAGAAAAAATAGATTTCCTTCAAGCAAATTTATAAGGGGAAAAAAAGAATCTTTTTAGAACTGCATGGTGGGAGTCACCACATTTAGGAATTTGCTGCAACCATGGTTCCTAAACCACGGGGACTTTTTAAAAATCCAGATTTCTTGCGCACTCTCAAGATTAACTATGCTCAGTCTTGAACTCCACATTCCTCTCTAAATAGCTTATTTGACAGCTCCATGTGCAAATCCAATAAACATCTAAACCTTAGCAGCTCCAAAAGAGAATTCTCTCTCACCATCCAGTCCCTGTTACCAAATACACCTCCCAAACCTGTTTCTTATTTAGGGTGTCTGTCTCAGTTAGAAAGCACAAGCATTCACCCTGTTGCCTATTCTGATAATTGCAAATTACCTCCTCCATGATTTTCAAACCTCACATACAATGCACCACCTTAATTTGTACCTCTACCTTGAAAACATACCCAAACATAATCGTTTCTCACCATCTCCACTGCCACCACCCTGGTTGAAGCCACCAATTTATCTTTTCTGGAGTGCCAAACTCCTAACTGGTCTCGCTCTTTCCACAATCTAGCACAGAAGGCCCCAGAGGATCTATCTGTCCATCCTGCCAATCTCACTTCCTATAAAGCTCCCCTTCACTCTTGAGATTCCAGAAAAAAAGGACCACCTTGCCCATCCCAACCATGCCAAGAAAAAGCCTTTGCAGTCGCTGCTCTCTCTTTTGGAATGTCTTTCCCGAGAGGTCCACATGGCTTGGTCCTTTACTTCATTCAGCTCTCTGCTCAAAGATCACTCAAAGATGCTTTATCTTGTCTCTTTACCATGCTCTACTTCTTGGTCTGATTTATTAACACTATACCAATTATTACTACTTGAAACACTTTTATGTGTTGTGTTTTTTTCTTTGGCTGGTTGTTTTGGTCTCTCTTAAAATTTAAGCACGATAAGGTCTAGCACTTTGTCTCATTCAGTGTTTTATTCACAGAATCCAGAATAGTGCTTCAATTATAGCAGAAGCAAATAAGTACTTGTATTTTATAAAAATCCCCCAAGTGATCTGCTTTCAATCAGATTACAAAGGACTGATATATAGTCACTAAATAATTATTTTGTGTCTTCAAGAATGACCTGGAAAGCATAGGCTACTATTTTGTATAATATACTTAATACATATATTGTTTAAGACTATCTTAGAAGAGGAAGCTAGTTTTTATTTCATCTCTATGATCCAAAGGCATCCTCTCGTCAAGAGCATATCATAAGTATTTTATTTTCTCTTATTGTAATATTGATTGCTAGGAAGGAGAGACACAGACCTTAACTGAGTCACTGTTGGCCAAACTTCTTTTCAGATAATTGACAATATAACTCATTGGGGTGTTTTAGAGATGTTGTGGGTAGAGGGATAAAGTGGACTCAGACCACTAGGGTTTAAGTGTTAATTCTTTTCTTTGGTATCTGTCATGTGGTCTTGTTTCTCCAATTCTCAGTTTATTCATCTATAAAGTGGGACTATTAAACTAAGCTCTCCGGGTTATTCTGATGATTAAAAAATATGTAAACATTCATTTATTTATTTTAGGTGAAAGATTACTGGGCTACATTTATACACAGAAACATACAGATACACACACACACACACACACACACACGACTTCAACTAATACCAGAAAGGCATGCCACATTTGGGTTCCTCTAGCCCTTCCCCTCATTTGTCTTCTAAAACCACCATTTTGAAAGTAATTTAATATTGAACAAGGTAAGATTGAGTCCTTTTACCTCTTCTGCCTTATTTTCTTTCACTTTCTTGTTTTTGTACAGCGCTCTGGTTTCCCAGGGCTTTTCAGAGACCTTGGCTAGGAGACTGGTGGTTATTTTCCAAAAGTCAAAATATTTAAATATGAAAGTTAACTTGGAGAGGCCCATGATGGATTTCTTGGCAAGGCAAGTCTGTATTACTGCCTTTCTTTGGGAAACGTTATTGGCTTTTTCCTCAGATTTGTTTGGTACCATTTGATAAAGTGAAACCTCCAACGAGCAGTTGGAATGCAGATTGAGATCTGGCATTGCGTGACTTTTCACAGGTCGCTGATGCTGAGGTGTTTCCCTGTGGGCACCCAGTGAGGGATAGAGATTGCAGATGTCACCTTCAGATGTCACCAACAATGGATGGCACCCAGTTTTGTTGTTAACAGGAGTCCTATTATAATAGCTTCAGACCTCTGTTGGTACGGCGAGACCACAATTGTGGAATATTTTAGCTAAGCAGATGTGCCTCTTCAGTATAAAGATCTGTCAATTATTTGAAAGCTCAAGAGCAGAAGTGACTTTCTCATAACACTGGACTTGGGAAATCAAGGCAGCACATCAGCATTTCTGTCCTGAAAACATTATGCCAGCTTGTTCATCTGCATTGGGAGAAATACTCAGAACTCATGGTAGCACTATTACTCACAGAGAAGAAAATGGTCTGGAAAACGGGCAGGGTGACAGGGGAGGGCCGGGTCTGTCTGGAGTATGCCTCCGGAGGGGTAGCATGTGAATTACCCACTTATGAGGGGCACCATAGCCTACAATCCCAAAGCATGGGTTCTGGGGAGAGAACCATTTCTGCAAGTATAATAAAGCATAGGGAAAGTTTTGTTTCTGTAAAAACTGTGCTAGAGTCTAATGTAGTTTCTGGAATGCAGGATTCCCACTGGAGTCTGATACTAAAACTTTACTAATACCTTAGAGATAGCCTAGCGTATACCCCTTTCTTCTGTGTATGACAAAAGAACAACTGTGGTTTTCCCAGCATATAACAGCACCAAAGGACTGTGCTTCCCGTCTGTCTGTCTGTGTCCACACACAAAAGAAGCCCACTGGCTGACAGATTTCTCTCCTAAAGTCTGTGGGCCACAGAATGCAGGCCCTACTTGGTGAGCTTTTGTTTTGAAACCAGAACACACAGTTTCCAACTTAATTTATGCTTAGACTCACAGTGCTCTCCCTGCATTTTGCTTAGGTATGTTTCAAGCTTTGAGTGGATAATTATTATGGAATTGTGGGTCCCTACTTCAAAACTAATGGTTTTCTCACAAGGAAGGGTAAATGTTTTCAAACTAATTTTGTTCCTTCATCATCATTGTTCAGTGGAAATGCTTCTGAAGCACTTAGTCTGCTAGTTCAGAATAAATTAAGAATGTGTTGGCCTCCAAAGCTTGGCAAAAATGTGGTTACTAAAGCAGAATTATTTGAGATAAGAGAAGAAATTCCCAGGCATTTCTTTCTATTTTTATCTTCAATAACCCTTCTCTTTAACTGGATGCCTATGAATTTTTGCAACTACTGTGACAGTCAAACTTGGGGAAGAGTCAAGGAATCAATAGTTATAACAAAGAGAACTGTTTGTACACAGATGTATCTATACATGGATACATTTGTTCATTCAAAAATAAACAAATGCTTCAGTGCCTCCCATATACTGGGCAATGTTCTAGGCATCAGGGGAACAATGGATAAAATACAAAATCTCACATTCTGGTGGGATTTATATCCTAACAGATCTGTTTGAGAACAGCCTGCACCGATGTTCATTGGTACTCCACTGTTTCCGTTTTTCCAACAGAAACGTTGAGCTAGGGACAGATTTTATTTTCTTTTTGTTGAAATTGAAGACTCCAGGACACTGAGAACAGGAAGGGATGTTGCTGATTATTTATTTGAAGCATTTCTGTCACTTCTGAGGTGAGTGCAGGATGGCTCCAGAAAATGACAAGACTTTCCCAAGGTCCTGACGCTACTCAATAGCAGATATCTCAGTAGTGGTTAGGGTTTTATACTGTTCACTTCCTAGGGCTTCCATAAAAAAATACCACAAACAGAGTGGCTTAAAAAAGCAGAAATTTATTCTCTCACATTTCTAGCAGTTAGATGCCCAAGATCAGGGAGTCAGCAGGGTTGGTTCCTTCTAGAAGTTCTTAGAATCTCTTCCATGCCTCTCTCCCAGCTTCTGAAGGTGACCGTCAATCTTTGGCATTCCTTGTCTTGCAGATGCATTATTTCAATTTCTGCTTCTGTGATCCCCATCACTCTCCCTGTCTCTCACATGACATTCTTTTTTTAATTTTTTTTTTATTTTTATGTTTTAGGTAGGCTCCATGCCCAGAGTGGAGCTCAATGCAGGGCTTGAATTTACAGCCCCAAGATTAAGACCTGAACTGAGATCAAGACTCAGAAGTTTAACTGACTGAGTCACCCAAGTGCACCTTCACATGACATTCTTTTTTTTTTTTAAAGATTTTATTTATTTATTTGACAAAGAGAGAGACAGCGAGAGAGGGAACACAAGCAGGGAGAGTGTGAGAGGGAGGAGCAGGCTTCCCGCAGAGCAGGGAGCCCGATGCGGGGCTCGATCCCCGGACCCTGGGATCATGACCTGAGCCGAAGGCAGACACTTAACAACTGAGCTACCCAGGCGCCCCTTCACATGATATTCTTAGAAGGACATAATGTCATTGGATTTAGGGCCCACCCTAATCCAGAATCATCTCATCTTAATTGGATTACATCTGCAAAGGTTATTTCCAATAAGGTCACATTCAAAGGTACCAGGGGTTAGAATTTCAATGTATCTTTTCAGAGACACAAGCCATTCCACAACATATACCTAGTCTTGTGTTCTTTATATAGCACCAAGCTGCTTCCATCCTTGAAGAAATGTCTGCTGTCATTGTTACAAAGATTTTGATGTTGATATTAGAAAGAACACTTGGGAGTTAGAGGAAACAATATAGATTTTTAAAATTACCTATTATCTTACTTTTAAAAAACATACATAAAGTTAATCATGATTTTGAGTACAGCATGGGCAATGAGTTTAAAAAAGTAGACAAGTGAAGTAACAGCAACATTCTGCCATACTGCATTATGCTTACTCACCTAAGTAAGCAAATTAAACAAAAGGAAGAAAAAAAACCCATAAGGCTAATTGAGATCTGGTGTTCACTTCCACACCCCAAGGGAAATGAGTCTTGGTTGCCAATTCCCAAGTACTTCCTCACTTCTATAAATTTTAGGACAGCTAACTTCCTGTCCTGGGAAGATAACCTAGCTCATTTGTAAGGTATTTCCAGAACGGAGTAAAAGTTGTGCCAAATGTGGCAAATCTTATATGATCTGTGCCAGGAGACCCTCAAATGATTTCATTTACAAGCATATAAACTTACTGTAATTTGAACTGCAGCTCTGGAAGGAAGAGATCAGGGTGCCATTCACTCTTCTAGGGATGCTGCTCTGGCACGGCTTCCTTAAGTTTTGCTGGCTGCATTTGCCAAGCCTTTTTACTTTTTTCTCTTTTTACTCAAAAAAGTTATTTGCAATGTTTAATCAAGATGACACAACTGACAATCATATTATCCTTCGACAGCCATGGAAAATAAGCTTTAAATGTTTCTATCATAGTTTGATTTACCATAAATTAGGCAAAAAGATGAAAAAGGTTCATGTCGATTAAAGAAAGGCATAAAGAAATTATATTATAGATTAAGAATCTGGATTGTCCTAGAGGGAATAAAACAAGAAAGGTAGATTTTAATAAAACAAGACAGATGTATTAAAATGAGACTATTTTATTTAATGGTTGAATCAATTTTCTGAGACAAATTAAAATACCATTTCAGACATCTCTTATGTGTCACTTTATAGCTTCTTAGCCCCACAGTCTTTGCTCTAGCTGCCACGGAGATGACCAGATCTCTGATTAACTACCCACAAACACAACCTGATGATGTCTCTATTCAAATACCTCTCCTCTCACACCTAGATAGGGTGACCAACTTGTCCTGGTTTGCCCTGGACTTTCTTTCTTTGGACATTTCTTCAAGTTTTCTCATTCTGGGAAAGCCCTGAATCCTGGGCACACCAGATCAGTTTGTCACCTAACTGGACCCCACAAGGCTTTGGACACCATGAGAGGCCAATTAAATGCTCATACATATGCAGCCTGCAAGTGTGGGGGATTAATATTCCTTAGGGTGAACTTTTGTCCAGTGGAAGTTGGGAGCTGATGGTTAAATCCTTCCTTTTCTCTCTAGGGCTGATTGTCCTGACATGCTGTGTATATGGCTTCTTAGAGGACTGTCCCATGGGATTAAGCAATTACTTGCATGTACCAGCAGCTACCTGATATTGACTATCCCTCCTTCCCCACTTGACTATCTTGCTTCTTACTTCCATTCCCTGGGTTTTCACAAAAGGATAAAGTAAGCACAGAAGACTGTTGCCTTAGGCTTCTCTTTTAGTGAACATAGGCTACAAAAAGCACACAGAAGTGAATCCAGAAGATAAACCTTCAGCATCAGATTTTTTTTTTTAAAGATTTTTATTTATTTATTTGACAGAGAGAGACACAGCGAGAGAGGGAACACAAGCAGGGGGAGAGGGAGAGGGAGAAGCAGACTCCCCGCTGAGCAGGGAGCCCGATGCGGGGCTCGATCCCAGGACCCTGGGATCATGACCTGAGCCGAAGGCAGACTCTTAACTGAGCCACCCAGGTGCCCCCCTTCAGCATCAGATTTGGGAGCTGGATTACTCACGACAGTAAGCACTTCACTGTTGGGAGGAATAGGGTATCTGTAACCCCCAACATTCATGACAGTTACTCAGGTTTTTATCTATGGTGAGTTAGGATAAGGTTCAGGAGGAAGGTGAGACACTGGGTAAGTGGCGGCAGTGGTACTTGGAATACAGGAGGACAATAATAATGGTAAGCATCCCAGAGTGAGTTGGTCTCTATTAACTGCATTAGTAATAATCATAGGTTCAGAGCAGTCAGTTGTCAGCTCAGGCTCTTCTGTGAAAGCCAATATTCCTCTGTGGCAGTTTTTAAGGGCATTTTTATCTCCTGCAGTTGCTAGGTACACTATGTTAAAAAATCAAGATCTGGATATAATTTTAAATGAGGCAGAGTTGCAAAAGAAACAATGTCCATACTTGACAGCTGTTCTGTGCCAACGTCAGGAATCAGAGGAGTGGTTGATATGGAAAATCTTGAAACCTGCATGCTCCTAAATCCTCTGGGCTTTTCCTTGAAAGAGGAGAGCAGCCTGCCCTTACTTTGAGGCTTCCCTTGAAGCAGTTGACTTGCAGGATTAAGCTTGTCCATCTCAAGACCTACCCTTGTTATTCTGTCCCTCTTTGACATCAGTCCGCTAACCAGTGTTGGGTCTTAACACAGCAGAGGGAGGATAATATATTTTCTGCTCCAGAAGGAAATTACATGTATGTGAAAGAAATTGTAGGTGCTGGCTAATATGTGCCAGACAGAATCAAAATAGGTAGAGGAGTGGATCTTGAAAACCCTGGAGTAGGGAGGAGAAAATACGCCTGGATAGGGGAGAACACATTGTCATAGAGAAACTCATTCATGGCTGGAGATTCAATATACTGACAAAAATAACTAACAGTCTGTGGGAGTAGCTACTCAAAGCTTGGACCGGATGATGGCTGCGCCCCAGAATGAGATGGACAGACAGGAACATTCTTGGTATAAGACCGAGAATGTAGTCAGAAGCTGAGAAGGGCAGTAAGGTTAGCATGGATTTGCCATTTAAGACTTGAGAACATTCTACTCACTTGTACTCTACAGAGGATACCCCACCATACCCAAGGCAGTAAGTAATGTACTGGTGAGGTGGATCTTTGTGAAGCTCCGTGGTGGCTCTTCTCTGCAGGCTGAAGTGAAAATAAGAGATGCTGCCATGGAACTAGACTGGTCATTCTTACTACCCTCTCCAAGACCTACCTGTGAAATCTGTGTTTCCCATGCAGCTTATCTGGGATGGGGGTTCTCATTTCTAGTAGGCTCCTGCTTCAGCCAGGAAACATGAGAAAGCTTCAACTGAGCTGAAGCTGGGACTCCAACATGGCTACCTGGGATCCTCATGCCAGTGGCCTCTCATCAGGCAAAAAACACTGTAATTTGGCTCTCAGGGACAGTCAGTTCTGATTACCATAAGGGGCTATAGTTACTGTCGTACAATGGGCACGTCCTCCAAACCATCCCGGTGGTATCTCTGGGTGTTTCTGTGCCCAATGATAAGGATAAAGGGGTAAATGTAGCAACCATCATGTGACAAAGGCAAAGCATTGAAGGAATCATAACCCTTAGGGATGAGTCACTGGGTTACACTGTCAGGTAAGCAACTCAGACAAGACAAAGCGCTGGCTGAGGGTGAGATAAATCTAGAATGGTGGCGGAGAAAGAAGAAATAAAACCCACTAGTTAATGCCTGTGGGCCAGCTTCAGAAGTGGAGATTTTTGGATTGTTACCTCTCTTCATTAAGTTTTTTTAGAGATTGTTCTTTGCTACTGCCTTGAAGAAGATACGATGGTAGATTAGACATGTAGGTCACCCCTTAGAAAAGAAGTGAGGACATCCCTTATTCACAAAAAATGGAGGTCATGCTTTATGATGGGAGGGCTATATACACTGACCAGCATGAATGGCTAGAGTGAAATGTGGAAAGGACCCCTTCAGACACCTGCTAAACACCAATCCAGATCTTCTCAGTCTCACCTGTGCCATGTTCTAGTCATCACCATGGCAGCCAGTTCTGCATGGCCACGGATCAGTTTCCACACAGGTACCACCCGACAGCACTGTGCCTCATGCCCACATGGGCACTTCTCACCTCCCTCCTCTGAATTTTCCTCTTGATGCTGAGATATGGACACTATCGGACTCTACTCCATGTCCGGCATGTGCAATCCAGAAGGGTGTGGGACAGGCATAGAAGATCCTTGTGTTATGAACCTTTGATCAGTGGGGATGAAAGCCCATAAAATTTTAACCTCTTTTCCCCATAGCCAGATGATACTGAAATAGAGTGAGTATAGTTTTCCAGAGGACCATCTCCTGGGGAGTGGAACCAGTCATTCTCAGTGCAAGCTGACTGCACACTCCTCTTTGTATTTGTCCCTTTGTATCATGCTTCTCACTCTTGCTACCTGGGATTACACAGAAACCCCTTCCCTACTGTTCTGCTTCTTTGAAAACTCAGTTTGAGATAATATACTATATTTACAATACGATCAATGGCAACATTTAAATGATTGCAGAAATTATACCAATGTTCTTTGTTGGGGTGAGAGGACAGAAAATGGGAAGAGAAAAATGTGAAATGAAGACAGGTTGATGCTGGACCGATGGGAAGAAAAGACAATTCAATATGTGAAATTTGTGTATTAGTGAGTAGCTTGTAGTAGAAAGACCCAGATTTAAATCCTCTTCCCAAAACCTAGCAAATAAGCAACTATAGGCATAAATGCATTCATTCATTTGCTCGTTCATTCATTCTTACATTCAAACATTGTGCTAGCTCTTTTGACACCACAAAGGGGCAAGTGTCACAGGTCTCTGCTCTTAATGAATTCCAACTTTAATGGAAGAAGGATACATAGAAGAAGATAATTATTTTTTAATATGCAAAAAAAGCACTCTATCTGTATTAGAGATAGCACAAGGAGGACTTGAAAGAGAATGCTGGGACTCTAGAACTCCTACCAAGCTAGCAGAACACAGTTCTCTCTGGGGCAGGGTTCACACTGTGGAGCAGACATTGTTGATGTCTCACAGCCACATCTTCTGAACCCACCTCAGTTCACTTGCCTCTGTGGATAGTTCCAGCATGTTGACAGATTCCCAATTCTAGGCTGACTATTCTTTTTTCTGCCAAATGACTTTCTCCAGCCCTGACGGATCTGTGCACAGATATAACCCAGAAGGTCAGAGTAGTTTGCACCTAGAGGACATCTCCACTAATGGGGAATGAAATTTGGTGGATGAACTACCCAGCCCTTTCAGCCTCCTACCAGGTCTGTTCCACATGGCCTCTCCAAGCATGTTCAAGTACAATGACACCCAGGCACCCACAGTGGTAACTTACTCACAAAGGCACAGTTGACCTGCATCTCTCCCTCCTCCAATTTATACCGCTTCATTACTTAGGGTTTGTTTTTGGAACAACCCAAATTAAGACATGTGTGGTTTGCCTAAACTCTAATCCACAATAGTAGGTACTCTGTTCCTGATGATAATAATAATCATTAATATTTATTTAGCAATTTGATGTGTCAGAAACTACAAGATGTTTTATATGCTTTATTCTATATAATTCCTATGAAAACACTATGAGCTAGATTCCATTAATATCCTGGTTTCAGAAAGGAAGAAACTAAGCTTAGAGAATCTGTCTTTGTAGCTCTACTAAAAAATTATATGAGAGTGAAATAGTGTGATATCTCACACTAATACTCATTTTCAATAAGTAGTAGTTTGACTTACCTCCAGGGTCTAAAAGAAATAGGTATTTTTCATTATATGCACATTGCAGGTGAGGAAACATAAGCTCAGAGAGTCTTAGTAAATTACCGAGGCGCACACACTGGAGGGTACATGGAAGGACCCATGACCTGATCTTGCTATTGTCCCATGCTGCAGTCTCAGCCATTCTTTCTACTCACAAGGCCTTACTACCACATTTTTACTTCTTTTTTTTTTTCTCAGTATATGTGCATGGTAAAAAAAAAAGTTAAACTATAAAAGGATATGAGGGCACCTGGGTGGCTCAGGCCGTTAAGCATCAGACTCTTGGTTTCAGCTCAGGTCATGATCTCAGGGGCATGGGATCAAGTTCCACATCAGCCTCTGCACTCAGCACAGAGTCTGCTTCAGATTCTCTCTCCCTCTCTCCTGCCCACTCTGTCTCTTTCTCAAATAAATAAATAAAAACTTAAAAAAACTATACAAGTGTATGAAATTAAAAAAAAAAAGTAGATTCCCATTCTAATGTCATCCTCTTCTGAGAGGTCACAATAGTTAATTTGTGTTGGGTGCTTCCAGAAAATTTCCATAGACATATATATGTATAACCTTACATATTATGCAAACTTTTCTTAAAAAGCTAACAATCTTCAAGATTATTCTATTAGCAGCAGCTGTGGCACATCTGTCTGCCTGTTTTAATGGCTTCATAATACTCCACTCTACTGAGTATTTTAATTAAGCCTCCTACCGATGGTCATTTTTTGCTTTCCAGCCTTTTGCTATTGCAAACGATGCAATA
Organism: Neomonachus schauinslandi; assembly: GCF_002201575.2. Classification (NCBI taxonomy): domain Eukaryota; kingdom Metazoa; phylum Chordata; class Mammalia; order Carnivora; family Phocidae; genus Neomonachus; species Neomonachus schauinslandi. Next base: position 17,488,542 of record NC_058411.1, read on the forward strand.
AACATCCTGAACATATTCTTTTGAGCATGTGCATGAGCATACCAGTGGGATCATTTCCTGGGAAGTAATATCAGAGGATCAGAGGGTGTTTCCTCTTTTTTCAATTAATTACCAATTGATGTATTAAACACACTAATTCCCAGGGAACATTTCTGTGACTAATAGGTTGTGAGAGCATTTCCTTCTTCAAAGAGGACAGAGGGACATTTTCAGGTGGCAAGAGTTTGCAGGGTGTTTGCAGATAAGCCCTGCTTCTGGGGATGATGGCTCCTTGACCCTGGCTCAGTTCCTGTTGGTCACTTGCTCATTGTTCCTTTTTGAGCTCCCCCTGAGCTGTCCCAGGTGCAGGAGGCCATCACGTAAACAAACATTCCAAATACCACAGCTTCTCCATGGGGTGCAGGGGACCACTGCCAAGGACGAGATTAGTCCAGGAACTGGACACATTCTTGCTGGAGGAAAGCATGACCTTAAATCCACAGCTTAGCACGGGGTTAAACATTCAAATATCTGATTTGTGTTGAGAGAGGGACTCTGAAAGCAGGCTGTGAGAATTTCTTCTCCCTGGACACCCTCTAATTAAAGCAAACAAAAAAAAAAAATTTGGCAAGTTTCAATTGATTTTTTGGAATGTTCAGAATGGATTGCTAAAAACAAACAATCAAACAAACAAACATTCAAAGAGTTTTGACACTTAAAAATACAGTAGTATAGTTTTTTCTGACTTTGGATTTATGTACAGGACAAAAATCAGTGCACTTGACACCCTCAGTTTGTCCTGTCTGTTGGTCGGTCTCTATCTCTGTCTCTCTATCATCTCTCTTAAATTCAGTGTCCTCATGCCCAAATAGGTTTGAAATTCCAAGGCTTGTTCGTGTGCCCCTTTCCTCTCTGACCCTTTGCCACAGGCTGTAGGTGAAACCATTTCCAGGAACATCCCACTCCTTCCCTCCCCTGGGCCACCTTTGTAAGCTCTTCAAAAAATCCAGAGTGAAGTCTTTCAAGAATTATTAAACTCTCCCTCGACTTTCTCTTTCTCAATTCCTAGCTCCTGTTCCACAACCGTCCCAGAGGCTGCCAGACAGACCACTCCTAAGTCCACTAATGAGCTAGCCTTTTAGTCTGTTGAATTATTCTCTTACATAACTGAAATTTTCTTAATTGCCTTTACTGGGTTGGAATCTCTTTTGTTACTATTGCTGTTGCTTCCTCTCCTTGAAACACAGACTCATTTGATCTCTGGCTACTGATGAATATCTACATCTCTGCAAGGATCAAGTGTGAACTGGGCAGCAGGACAGGTATGATGCAAGTGTCCCCCACACCCCACTGTCAGTGGACCTCCAACACTCCTGCCTTCACAGCTGCCACCACAGTTCTGCCAAAGTGTCTCTGGGCTGAAATACAGCTGCAGCGAGGCACTGCCAGTTCTGAGACAGCTTAGGAATTCAGAGGACCGTCTGTGACATAGACAAAGCTGTATTTCCTTCAAGGGGTCTGGACGACTTGAACTTGGCAGAAACATCTGCACGCTGACATGTCTCTGTTAGGATTCCAACGCTCAGGTGGCAGTCTTAAATGTTTAGATTTCGATGGAATACTACAGGTACGCAATTATAACACCAAAGCATGCTCTTACAGAGGATTACCACCTGGATACATTCCTTGACCGTTAATTTGTGTATTCACTAAATATTTCTTATGTTCTGCAAGTCATGCGCCAGGCGCGCAGGGTACAGAGGGGCTTCTGCTCCACTTAGAGGACCTGACCTGGAACTGAAAATTAAATCTAGTGCTTGAAGTTCATCACTAGGAAATTTGGGTATAAATTTGGGTATAAACTTCGAAAAGAGATAAACCACAGTAAGAATGACTATAAATACCAAATTATATTTGGCATATGCCATCTCAGCCTTAAATGGGTTTTGTAAACTTGTAATTGAGGAAACACAAGTCATGCATGCATTCACATAGCTTGTATGTTTTAAAATTATTCCAGATTGATGTCACATCATGGTGCTACACAAGTCACCTCAAATCTTCTCTGGAGTTGTTGCTATAATTGATCAACTTGTCACGGTGGAAGATGAAATAATTCAGAGCTGCTGAAAGGAAGATACTCTTAAGATACTTTTCAAGCTTGTGGTGGGGCCATCCACTGACTTGATGAGGACCAGGCTGGTAGGATTGTGCAGACAGCAGTTATTTCTGCACCATTGGCATTGGTCTCCCTTTTCTAAAAATTCCTAGGTCCAGATATCATTAATAAGTTCAATTTTCAAGTGTGTCATTCCAGTTCTTCACAAATAGGATCACTGTTGCTAACCAAAATAAAAGAATGTGAAAACAAAACAAAACAAAGACAGGAAATTTCCTTGCCCATGCCCTCAAGAAAAATGAGCTCAGGAAAAGAAAAGAGAAATGTATAGCGGTAGCACTCATCTTAAAACATTGCTCATCTTTTCTTCCTCCCTCAGCTTTGAAAGTATCCTGTAGCACTCTATTATATCTTGATATAAAAGGAAGAGGGAATGCAGTGTCTAAAAATAACATAAAATAAATTACCAAGAGTCGTTGAGAAAAAATATGGAACTCTAAAATGTAAATGGACAAAAACTAGGTAATTACCTTCCCTTCACACCCCAAATTCACAAGCCCTTGGGTGATACTTCAGTGCTTGGGAGCCTGCTAATTTCTTTGTGTGGAATCGGGCAGGCATTTGCCATTGGGACTTGCTGTCAGCCAATCAGGGTGAGCGATCCAGGCTGCTTTGATGTAACGTAAGTTAGAGAGTAGCAGGTGGCCTTCACTGCTGTTTATAATGCAGCTTGGGGAGTTGTGTCAGATATAGCAGCTCCTCTTTATCTGCATGGAATCTGTGTAAATCACAAAAGAACAGATGGAAAAATAGTCACGTAGCTCTGTTCACCTCTTAGAAATAGCTCATAAACCTTCGTACACCACCCGCCCTGTTTCAAAACACAACCATGGGTGGGTTAGTCACCCAACTGCTACAGGGTAATCATTTTGTTTATGAAAACATCTAAATACATGAATTAGGCAAAGAAAACAAAAACAGCAAATGATTTAAATGATCACAGCTACCATCTATGTGTATTTTACCATTATATTCCAGATTTAGGTTAAGTAAGCACAGAGAAATTAGAAATTATCTCTCATCTACCAGTTCTAAATATCTATAGAATGTCTTAGTGATGTCAAGTTATGCCAGTGGTTTACCTTGTATGTTTGTTTGTTGTTGTTTCAATAAAATTATGAAATTACCTGTCAATTTTTTTCCCCTGAAAACTAAATAATTTTCTAGGAATCAGCAGCATGTAATTTCACGTTGGAAACCATCAAAGAAGAAAGGCTGAAAAATGGATTGAGAAAGTATGTCACTTGAGTTTTACGTAATTGAAGGGAATATTTTACTACTTGCATTTGTGTTGTTTGCTTAAGATAGTATGTTTTCGGGCACCTGGGTGGCTCAGTTGGTTAAGCGACTGCTTTCGGCTCAGGTCATGATCCTGGAGTCCTGGGATCAAGTCCCACATCTGGCTCCCTGCTCAGCGGGGAGTCTGCTTCTCCCTCTGGCCCTCTCTCCTCTCATGCTCTCTCTCACTCTCTCTCTCAAATAAATAAATAAAATCTTAAAAAAAAAAAAGATAGTATGTTTTCATATATATGTTGAGAATTTAGCCAGGGAATGGAAAGAGGATAAAAAGATTGGTTCTAAAAGAGATAATGGCAGGAACAAAAGCACCAAGGCACGAGGAAGAATAGGGCATGATGTGAACTGCACTGCAACATTTATGGTGTGATTTGTAAGACAAGGCATTGAAGGAGATGAAGCTATAGGTTAGCTAGGTCTTGACCAAAATGGAACTGAAAGGTCTAATGACAAAACATGGGCTTTGACCCAGACATGATCAAAGTTGACTACTAAATGTTGACTTTAATCTATTTATAACTTTAAAATCTGTAGAAATAAAACTTAAATTTTTCAAAGACTCAGAGGACAGAGGTTCCCCATTAGATTGCATTGTTATTCAGAAATGAAACAATTTCTATTTTCTTACAAATCATTATAAAGTGCAGGAATGTTGTTACAGAAAAATCCTCCTGTACAGTGATGAACTTAAAAAACAGGGACTACAAAGTCTTGAAAACAATCTAATAATGAAGTTCAATTTAGATAGAAGTCAATGCCTTAACAAATGTGTTCCAAGGGTCTTCTTTTCTGTAAATTCCAAGAGGTCAGAAAGCACATATGAATTGTTTCTAGACCTCCTTAAATGAATTCTCTATAAATTCATGTCTGGGGCAATATAAACATATTAAACCAGTGGTTCTCAATCTTGGGCAATTTTTCCTTCCAAGGGACACTTGGTAATGTCTAGAGACGTTTTTGTTGTCACAATTGGTGGGAGAGAGTGTTACTGATGTCTAGTGGGGAGAGGCCAAGGATGTTGCTAAACAGGACATCCTCTAACAACAAATAATATCTGGCCTAAAACGTTAATAGCTTTAAAATGGAGAGCCCTGTTTTAGATATCTCAAGCTTTTAACCATATTCCCTATTCTCAAGAGAATGAGACTCCAAAATTTTGTCATGTTTAATATGTAAACTTGGACATATTGAAGAGAAGTCAAGAGGTTGTTCTTAAGGTCACTAAATACATGAGCTTCTCATGAACTGTATTCTTCAAACAGAATCTATAGAATTCTAATGTTTGTGGGGGTTTTTTAGTATTTATTTCTTTTCAAAAGTTGCTAATGCAAAATAACTGCTATATTAAGCTAAATTAAGCTTAAAGTAAAAGTGCTATTTTCCATAAAATTCCAACAAAGAGCTCTCCCCTTTTAAATCTTTGTTTTGAGTTCAAGAATGGTCAAATCATTTCATCGGAAATGTCTGTATTTCCAGATAGTCACATTAAAACAACTTTTATATCAAAATAGCAATGAGGGTGGGACCAGACTCATTGTTTGATATTAAGATTCTCTAAATAATTGATGTTTTGTTCTGTTTTGTTTGTTGTTGCTGTTATGGTAGTCAGATGCATTTTCTTAGAGCAACATTAGGAATATTTATTTAAGTTAGTTCCCTGCAATGCAAGGTTAGAAGGAAAATTTTAAAATGAAAATTTCTTTCCCTTTAAGCATTCATTCACTTTTGATAATGCCTGTTAATTAAAGCTCTCTTTTGTCACAGTGAAGATTACTACAAAGAAACCTAGTCATTCCCTATTTCTATTGCAAGATTTTACTAAAGAATGCTTTACTTTTTGTTCATTATGCCAAAAAGTTAAAAAAAAAAAAAAGACAGGAATCTGTTTTTTGTTCATATGAATGGTGTCAAATAACTTGGGAAGGACCATTATCAAATATCAAAATTTATCATCAAAGATCATATGAGCTAAAATAATGTAGCAATGGCATTTGGGATTATCTTTTTTACTTTTATTGTTGTAAATGGGATTGGTGAATTTCTGATGTCCACTCTACTCCTGCACTCAGACTTCTAACTGCATCTCTCAGATTTAATCCTGAATTTTGATTTTCTAAAAATGCCTCATTGAAGCAATATTGAGTACTTAATAAGTGAAGAATTTTTCCTAATATTTGTTTGCTAGGGATTTACAAATATGCTCTCTTTAAATACATAACTATGTGGAAATAGGATGGTGACTCTAGAATCCTTGAAAGTTGATTATTCTTAAAACTTGGTTATTCTTTCAATCCTTAAAACTTGGCTCATTAGTTTTGCAAGGTGATCCCAGGGGGGGGGAAAGAGATTCTCTGGACATATAATATTTGGAAAATCAGCCCAGTTTATCATTCTCTTGCAGAGTCGCAATACACACTGTAAAAAGAAACCAACAAAGATCAGCTTGGTTTTATTTATCCCAGCAGGTCTCAAAGCTATTAACATCTAGTGAGTCTAATGTTCCAAGCAGCATATTTTAGGAAAAAAATAGTTTAGAATATCTGCTCTTACTCCTCTATTTGATTTTTGTTTTGGTCTAATTGCATCTTAAGTCTCGTTCACTAACTACTAGCTACTTTACTTCTTTTTAGCACTTCCTTCAATGGTTTGAACAGGACAGGAGATGAAAGATAAATTATTCTCCAGTATTTTCTGTAATGGTTTAGTGAGAATAGGTCCCTGTTAACCTTTTTTTTTTTACTACCCCAGAACCGATATCCTGAAGCAAAAATAATGAGGAATAATAAAAAAATAATAACGAAGAATATGTACACACAAAAATATCATCCAACACAACATTTCAACTACTTTTGTTTAAAAAAAAAACACCACATTTAAGATCTGAGTTGCATTTCTTTTTTGAGAACTTAGCACACCTTCCGTAAAATATAGGGAGTATTTGTTGGGCACATTTGTGACCAAACTAAATGCTCACCTATTGTCACATCATTGTCCTTGGTGGATGATGATGATGCTTTTCATTTTGTTCAAACTGGATTGTCAAACTTAGTACTTCCTCAGTCGTCTTTCCTACACATTCTTCTGAAGACCACATTTTAGGGCTCTGCCTCTTTGTCTAAAGAAGCATTGTGGGGAATTGAGTTTCTTGGGGCAAAATCAAGAATAGGAATTGTTCTAAATCCAAACCGTATAACCCTGCTATCTACTTTGCTTCCATTGGAAATGGATGAACATGTTCAGATCAGAATGTAAATTGGCATGAACCTTCATCTGAAATGCAATAAAGTTAGAGGAGACTGGATGATTTTTAAAAATGTATCATTATTCATATTCAATGCTTCCTCTGCACTTCTGTGTACCATCTGGTCCTGATGGTTGAGGTGCCAAAATACCATAAGGAAAGTTGTTTTTTGTGGTATTTCCAGTCCAACCAGAATCAGAAAGTACCAGAAATCTCTTGAGAAAAGCTGTTGTCATAGGACACAAAGCCCAGTTTGTCAAACCAAAGAGTTTAAGAAGAGAAGTAGCTAAAATCAAGCTATGATTCAAATTTAAATACTGAACAAAAGGAGGATGTTTTGGGTTTGGGGTTTACCAGATACCTTGTACAATAATAATAAAAAATAACCCTACCAACTCTTCATAAATGTCTCCCATTTCTTTATAAACTACAATTCCATTTTTACTCCTTAATTTGTTCATCTCTATTCTGCATTTTTAAGGAGAATATTTATGGACAACTGAAGTCATGAAATTCCCAGGGAAAAATGATTGAGGAAAGGAAGCACTGAATGAATGACACCACAGATTACATGTAATATGTACAAAAATACCTGATCTGATTTTATTTATGAGCCCTTTGACGTCCAAAGAATTCTTTTACATGACTTTCTACTTCTATATAGGACATCACAGCTTGTCAAATACAAGGAATCTTGAATCTTAAAAGACTCAATCTGTGCTGTAAACTTACTGCCCAGAAGGTTTAGAGTGGGCTGTTAAACTTGGCAAGATTTCTACTTCCATTCAATCCCCAAACCTTCTGAGATTTATTTGACACTGAGTTTTATTCAGCTTAATTTAGTTCAATTAAAAAAAGAAAAGAAAACCCTAAGTAAGAGAAGAGTTTAAATGATGATACTATCGTATGACAATTAGCATGGTAAGGAGAGAAAATTAGCATACTTTTATTTATTTATTTATTTTTTTAAGTAGACTCTATGCCCAGCATGTAGCCCAACTCAGGGCTTAAACTCATGACCCTGAGATCAAGACCTGAGTTGAGATCAAGAGTCAGACATTTAAAACTGAGCCATCCAGGCACATCTAGCATACATATTTTCTACTAAACAAGTGTCTTATAATGCATAGAATATAAGCTTTTGTGTCAGATAGAGATTCCAATCCTGGTTCTACACCTGTCAGTTGTGACCTAGGGATAGTTACTAACTACTCTGGTCTTAAGTTTCCTCACCTAAAAATAGAAAATCAATTACTTTACCAGGTTGAGAGGATCAATGAGCTATTGGATATAAAGTCTTAAAGCATAGCAGGTGCTCAGTCTTCTCCTCACCAATGCTAGCTGTATGTGAGGATTATAAAATGACAGACAGCTGCAGGGCAGATGCTTAAAAGGCTGGCTATTACAAAAGCATATTGTGATTTCTACTGAAATTCTAGTTTACCCATTGAAAGAGGAAAGGATAACTCTGGGAATGTAACTCATATAAGCTTAGGAAGTAATGATGATATTTTTCCATTAGGAATATTACCTACCCAGTTCCCATAGGCAATGTTCTGAAATTTTTTATTGCATGAAATAGTAGTGCTTTGAGAGAGGCATGGTCTGACCTGAGATATTCTGAATCCATATAAAAATACATCTCTTTTTTTTTTTTTTTGAGAGAGAGAGAGAGAGAATGAGAGAGAGCACATGAGAGGGAGGAGGGTCAGAGGGAGAAACAGACTCACTGCCGAGCAGGGAGCCTGATGCGGGACTCGATCCAGGGACTCCAGGATCATGACCTGAGCCAAAGGCAGTTGCTTAACCAACTGAGCCACCCAGGCACCCTAAAAATACATCTCTTATACAGGTATTATTGGAACACTAGCTATACTCTTGACCAAGTCCCAAAAAGAATCTTCTCCCAAAGACAACTAAGGAAAGTCAAAACAATTCCGGCCAATTTTTAACTGACAATAAAATCTCTGTCTTTGAATTTTAGGTCTGTATTATCTGTGTCTGGTAAGTGTACTAGATAACACAGTTTGCTAGAAGATGTTTTCTAAGAGAAGTAGTTCAATTAATTATTTTTTCTTGGGTAATTCACTCTCTATTTTCAAATTATAGTCCCAGTGAAAGCATGATAAAAGCATGAATGCATTGACATACCCAGGGATTGGTCCTTAAACCTAAAGCCTTTGGATTCCAAAGCAGTGGGATCTAATCTCCAGGTTCTTACTGTCTTGGTTCTGATTTCTTTAGTTTACGTAATTTAACTTATCTGCTTTCTTACTCCCTTGAATCACTTGAATTGAATCACTTAAATCACTCATACTCCTTTGAAACCATTTTTTTTCTTTATATCATTCCCACATAACCCACTGAGAAGAGCAATTAAGGTGTCATTTTATGAAGCTCCAAAGGAATGCAAAAAACTGCCTTTTGGAGAACTTTGCCTGAACTTTCCCCTTCAGCGTTGTGCAGTGCAGCGCCTGGCATTTGCTTTCTTAACTCCTGTCACTCAGCACTGCGGTTCATTGCCCAAGCAAAACTAATATGAGTGGGTTTTTTGTGGGGTTTTGTTTGTTTGTTTGTTTGTTTTGAAGATTTTATGTATTTATTAGAGAGAGAGAGAGAAAGCACAAGCAGGGAGAGCAGCAGGCAGAGGGGGAAGCAGGCTCCCCACTGAGCAAGGAGACTGATGCGGGACTCAATCCCAGGATCCTGGGATCATGACCTGTGCTGAAGGCAGATGCTTAACCGATGGAGCCACCCAGGTGTTCCTGTTGTTGTTTTTGAATGATAAAACATGTATACTGTTTCTGCCTTGAGGCTTGAGACTTTGTCCTATTAGGAACTCAATCTGTTGAGAAAAGCAAAGTGCATCCAAAGAGAACTCCATTGTCTCTGTGTTATGTTACAATACTTTTACTAGATGGTGACATTCCCGAGACAGCACCTGCTGCGTGGCTTTGGGCGGCTGGCCAGAAATGAAAGGGAGAAGCGATGTGTGGTTTAAATCCAAACAGTGCAGGCTTGCATTGCTGTAACAAATACCAGGGACTGAACAGTTGGGAGAGTTGAGGGAATCTCAGTCTGTAGATACTTGAGTTCAGAGTGTGTGTGGATGTCCCATCATTGTCAGAAATTTATAGACAGACAGAAGAAATGTTTTTTGTTGTTGTTGGGTTTTTTTTTGCTGTTGTTATTGTTGTTGTTGTTTTACTGGGTACATATATTTGACATAACTCTGTATGTTTTCTCCCCTATGCTTTTGGGGAGATGGGCCTTTAGAAATTTGGAGAAGAACCTATAGCTAGTGGTTTCAAGTATAGACTCTTACTAGTACAAAATGAGTACTAAAATGTTGGTATTTCTGAAACTTTGCAATGAATAAACACAGTTAAAGGCCAAAAAATTTAAATATATATGTAATTCTAATTGATGGGCTAGCATGGATTGTTTTCCGTAGAGAAATATCTTGAGTTTTTTAATGCTCCCCTTCATCAGTTTTTGTTGCAAACATTGTAGAATATACAGAAGTTAATACCTTTTGAATTTAGAGGTTTTTTTTTTTTTTTTGAGATGACCAGATGGTCAAATTACATAAATTTAACTCACTGTTCACTTTAGACTCCTCAATGCCACATGGTGGGGAAAAGGAAAAAAAAAAAAAAAAGGTGAGCTAGAAAACCAATCCAGTGATGATGGTAGTAGGTAAAATTGTAAACTGCTATTTCTTGATAAGTAATTAAACTTCAGAGAAATAGTACCTGCTTGGGAAAATCAATGGCATCTATTAAAAGAAAAAACTACAAATCCAATTAAGCGATGCTCTCTTTTTTTTTTTTTTAAAGATTTTATTTATTTATTTGAGAGAGAGAGAATGAGAGACAGAGAGCACAAGAGGGAAGAGGGCAGAGGGAGAAGCAGACCCCCTGCCAAGCAGGGAGCCTGACGCGGGACTCGATCCCGGGACTCCAGGATCATGACCTGAGCCGAAGGCAGTCGCTTAACCAACTGAGCCACCCAGGCGCCCTAAGCGATGCTCTCTTTACATTAAAGCAAGGCTTAATTTAGTGGAAACCATTGTTCAGAAATTAGACACTGAAGTCATTCCTTTTTTTTTTTTTTTCTATCTAAATTGATGGTGTGTTGCTGTTGACTTTCTGGTTAAAGGCTTCAGTAAAAAGACTTCTTGGCCTTTTCTCCATATATCTGATGACCTTAGAAAGTGATGACTTTATAGGATGTGACCACAGACCTCATACTACTGTGAGGTAAGTGCAGAGCTCCCAAAAGTCCCAGTGGGGGAGCAGAAAGCACCATCATTCAGAAAGAGTTACGGGGTCCCCTTGAACATGATCCCATAACATTTCTTTTCAGGCTCAAATGAAAATTTAACTTGTTTTATGTAAATTATTGAATATGTTTCAGTCCCTACACAATTACTTCTTGGTCTTTATGTGTGCATGTATGTTTGTGATTTTATGGAAGAATAGAGACTTTATGTCATTTGAACATGCAAACTTTATTATATTCTGTTTTACATAACTTACCCTTTCTCCTCAATAAGTCAGGACCGAGGTTACGAAAAAAGCAGGATCTCATCATGAATGTAGAATTCTGAGCACACTAATGCTGTGTTTCATTTCTTCTGGGAATTCTTATCAATCTGATGGGTTTGTTTATGGAGCTGAGTTAGAGTCTTAAAAGCCTCTATATGCTTTATTGAAATGTGGAGTGCTTCTGAACTTTAAAATCAATTGCATCGATTCAATTATAGAACATAAGTGAAGACTAATGGTTTTTATGTTCATTAACTGCTAATTTACATAAGATAGAAGATGTTAATATGGTCACAGAGTCTTTGTGGGAAACCATTTTAGTTGAGCTAGAGAAAATGGGACTTCCATTTTCATTTGCAATGAATTGATATTCCAAAAATTAAAATATATAATCTTCAGCTTAAATTCCATGATTTTCCCATCTTCTCTGTTGCCTAAAAGAATTTGTGAACTCTGGGTCAAATCAGTGTAACCTCTTTATTAGCTATATTTATAGTATATAAATATATATATATATATTTTTTTTTTTCTCTTAAGTTTTACCAGAAGGTAAAAACAATTGGCATCAAGTTGTGATTTTTCTGAAGTGCAGAGAGGTCAAACAACCAAAGTCAGGACTTAAGATAAAGGCAAATCTTGAAATATTTCCAATTTGATAAATCCTGAGTATTTCAGGTTTTTTTCTGTGAATTAATGGTTGCTTTGTTTCTGATTTTTTTACCCTTTATTGAATTCCAGCAATGATATTAATGTGATCTGTAAATAGAAATAATGCTCTTTGGGGAAGGAACATATAAGCCTTATGGACAGATTGGTCTGGGAATTAGAAGAATCTTGAATGATTTCTTAAGTCCTAGATGTGATTTTCTTCTAGTGTGCTTGTTTACTTTGGAAAACAAGATAGAAATTATCCCCATCCTCCAAGTCAGTGTTTATTTTGAAAGTGCTATATAGTTGCTTTGCAGATTATATTCTTTTTTTATTCAATATTTCCATTATTCTTATCATTGTTGATGTAGACATGTGGTAGTATTTTTTCCAAGTAAAATTTTGTTTATGGAATAGTTTCATATATACTTCAAAATGGTTTCTAAACAAATTTTGATTCAAAGTAAAACTCTCCCACAGTTTTGGTGACTTGGGGGCCCTTTAAACATTCTGAGACTCAAAATTGACACCTACAAAATGAGAACAATATTTTTACATCTTGTTTTATTTTGAGGGGACTTATATAAGATAATATTTGTAAATAAGCTAGTTCAATAACTGATATATAGAAGATGTTTAATAAACAATGGGATATCATTTTTTACCCTACTTGCACCTATTTTGTCCTTAATTCTGGTATTCCCTACCTCAGGCACTTTCCTCTCCATGGGAAGACAAGTGCTTTCTCTTATTTTCTATTTTGGTTTCATTCTATTTTCTGCAATTACTTAAGATTAGGTTTGGCTACATGAGATACAATACTATTCACTGGAATTATAACATATAGTAAGGCATAAAATAATGAGCTAGAAATGAATCCATCTATAAAATGGCAGCTGGGAGTGAAATAAACATTCTCTAGAAGGCTTCAGTTATAGGAAGGAAAAAAAAAAAAAAGGAACAAAACAAAATTCATTGTTTAAGTCCCATGTATTATATTTGACTTTAAAGTAAGGGGGGAATTGAAATTTTAAATATCCCATGATAAATAGGAGTAACCCAGTTCTTTACTTGTCCAAAAAACCATCTCATCCATTATAATATTAATATACAGAAAGCTATATACTTTCATATTTTTGAATGTTTATGTAATTCTTCTTTGCCAACTCTCACACAATTGCTTGATAGGTTATAATCAAGTTGCTTAAAAGCATTTGAGCTCATTACTTGCAGACACAAGGTTGCTGTCTGAAAATAAACCTTAATGTCAAATAATAAAGAAATATTAACTTTGTTCACTTTGCTTTTGATATGCATGATCAGAGTCAAGCTGAGAAAGGTCACATTTTCAAGTCTTCAATACATTTTGCATATAAGAATATTCTGATTGAAGAGGTTTCTGGGGAATGGAGAGATATCCCTGGGACCAAGGAAATTAAGGAAAAGGATTTAAGAAAGGATTATGGGCTTGGGTACATAGAATGGTATGGGAGACTTCCAAAACTGACAAAGAAGGGGAAGGAAAAAAAAAAAAGAAAAAGAAAAAGAAAAACCAAGAAGAGAGAAAATTAAATGAGGTGAAAGTATATATATGGAATAATCATTATGGGTATAGCTAGGTAAAGAGGTAAGGAGGATGGCTGAATTGCATGATAGTAAATGATGTAGTCGAAGAAAGAAGTTTCCCTATTATTATTGCTAGCCCTGTGACCATTTTCCTATTTCTACTAAGCTGCTGCAATGCCACCTAACCACAACTATCAGCACCTCATGCATTTTATCTTTGAAACCTCTGAATAAAATTTTGAGGTAGGTATTATCACCTTAATTTATTGATGAAGAAGTGGAGACTTAGAGAAATAAAGCAGGGGCGCATGGGTGGCTCAGTTGGTTAACATCTGCCTTCAGCTCAGGTCATAAACTTGGGATCCTAGGCTCAAACCCTGCAGGGGCTCCCTGCTCAATGGGAAGTCTGTTTCTCCCTCTCCTCTGCCTTTTCTCCCCTCGCCCCCACTCTTGCTCTCTCTTTCTCCCTCCTAAATAAATAAATGAAATCTTGAAAAAAAAGAAAACGAAAGAAAAACAGTCTTCCAAGATAATGCAATTATGTGGTTATTTTCATACAGGTTTCTTTGAGCTCAGAAGCTCATGTTCTTAAAGGAGAGAATGAGAGAGAGAAATATAATATGATTAGGGAAAAATTCCAAATTGGGATTTTAGGCTTAGGTTCAATGGCACATAGCAGAAAATCCAAAATAACAGTGTTTAAGAGTAGAAGGGATTATTTTTTCACATAAAAGAGCTATAACGATAGACAATACATTGTCAACAAGCATCCTCATTCTATAGTTTTATTTATCTTTTAAGTATGTGGCTTTTATCTTCAAGACTGACTCCTGGTACGAGTAGAATAAAATAAAACAAAAGGCATCTCCAGGGAAAACAGAAATTAATGTAAAAAAGGAAATAAAGTTAAAGTGTATTACTTGGCTCAGCAGTGGATAATAGTTACATAGTTAAAATATTACAGACACTGAATACTGATTTAATCAAAGGCTATGATTTAAATATTAGGAGGTTGGTGTGTGTGTGTGCGCAGGAGGCACGTGCATATGTTTGGGTGTTTTATTTATTTATTTACTTATTTATTTTTAAAGATTTTATTTATTTGAGAGAACGAGAGAAAGAGAAAGCACGAGCAAGGGGAGGGGCAGAGGGGGAGAGAGAAGCAAACTTCCCACTGAGCACAGACTTCCCACTGAACCCCACACAGGGCTGGATCCCAGGACTCTGAGATCATGAGCTGAGTCGAAGTCAGACACTTAACTGACTGAGCCACCTAGGCTCACCCTATGGTGTTTTAAAACACCCTATGATGTTTTTATTTTTTAATTTTATTTTATTATGTTATGTTAGTCACCATACATTACATCATTAGTTTTTGATGTAGTGTTCCATGATTCATTGTTTGTGTATAACACCCAGTGCTCCATTCAATACGTGCCCGCTTTAATACCCATCACCAGGCTAACCCATCCTCCCACCCCCCGCCCCTCTAAAAATCCTCAATTTGTTTCTCAGAGTCCATAGTCTTTCATGGTTCATCTCCCCCTCCAATTTCTACCCCCCCTTCATTTTTCCCTTCCTACTATCTTCTTTTTTTTTTTTTTAACATATAATGTATTATTTGTTTCAGAGGCACAGGTCTATGATTTATCAGTCTTACACAATTCACAGAGCTCACCATAGCACATACCCTCCCCAGTGGGTAGGGAGTAGGATGGATAGAGTGGCTGGGTGAAAGACACCCTATGGTGTTTTAAAAATAGCTATATCTTCTAATAATTTTGAGAGATAAATCAAGAAACAACATCCGTATAACAGTGTAATAAGCATAGCATTGAGGAAAATAGAAGTAAATATGAGAAGAAACAGCTATAAGAATTGAAAGTAGATGGCTCTGGGCAGCAGGACCATAATAAGATTTGAAGTAGAGAAATGGATTAGTTTTCAACATAAGCCTTTCTTGCTATTTTTAAACAATAAAAGTAACAATTTTTTGAAGAGAACTATGCTCTTTACCTTAATATGATAAAAATATTTTTAAATAGCAAATGGGCATAATCTCACAGTCTAGAAATGAATATTATTTACTTTTTTGTGTGTATTACCTTCCAAATTTGCACTTGAATTCTTTTCACATTGTTCATTCATTCATTTACCCATTATTACAAAGCACCAACTGTGTGCCAAACATTGGGGTGGACACTGGAGACAAAGATGATTAAAACACTCTCTAACCTCAAATGGATCACATTCTATGATGGGAGGTGGCCACCAAAGTAGATCACACAATAAGGGAACAAATGCAGTCAAAAAGATATGAAAAGGAAAAGAGAAGAGATAAAAATGGAAAACCCCAAAGTATGTGGGAATCAATACACTTCTAAACAACACAAGGATCAAAGAAGAAATGTCAGGAGAAATTTAAAAATACTTTAAACTAAACAAAAACACAACCTATCAGAATGTGTAGGACACAGTGAAAATAATTCTCAGAAGGAAATTTATAGCATTGAATGCATGTATTAGGAAAGAGGAAAGAGGGATGCTGGGTGGCTCAGTCAGTTAAGCATCTGCCTTTGGCTCAGGTCATGATCCCAGGACCCTGGGATCCAGTCCCAGTCAGGCTCCTTGCTTAGCGAGCAGCCTGCTTCTTCCTCTGCCTGCCGCTCCCCTGCTGTTTGTGCTCTCTCTCTCAAATAAATAAATAAATCTTAAAAAAAAAGAAAAATCTAAAATTAATAACCTAAGTTTCCACTTTATAAAACTAGAAAAGAGCCATGTAAATCCAAAGGAAACAGAAGAAAAGAAATAATAAGAATTAGAACGAAATCAATGAAACTGAAAACAGGAAATCAATAGGAGAAATCAATAAAACCAAATGCTGATTTCTTGAAAAGATCAATAAAATTGATAAGCCTCCTGTCAGGCTAATTAAAAAGAGAGAGAAAATGGACACAAATTTAATCATAATTTTATCTAAATTAATTTTTATTAATGGCTGTGTTTAATGGCTGACTCACAAAATTTCTGAAAATTTAATAATCATTACTCATCAGCTCATACGGGCTGGCGCCAGCACAGCCCTGATTGTCTTATGAGGCAGTAACACTTCCTGGAGAAGGTGAAACCTCAGGTGAGTCTTAACAGGTAAGTAGGAATCAGCTGCCAAATGGACTTGCACATGGAAAGGAAGATAACACATTAAGGCACAGGGTAAAATAATGATGAGGGGAGCGTGATGTGTGGATGGAAATATAAGCAGTTCTGTGTTTGAGGTTGAGAGGAAATTCTCAGAAGGCAAGGGCCATGATAGAAAAGATCCTGCAAATTACATTAAGGAACTTGGAATTTATTCTACAGGTCACAGGGGGCTACTGAAAGATTTAAAGGAGGGGAGTGAATTACTCAGATTTATGGCTGCAGCAAGATCTTCTGGCGATCCTTGTAAAATGAATTTGAGAAGGAACAAGGCTCAAGACACATAAGCCAGTTAGGAGGCTGTTGCCGTGGTTCGGGGAAGTGATGATATGAGCTGATTCAAGACAGTTGTACTTAAGAAGAGGTGACAGATTCCAGAAATATCTAGGAGGTAAAATCATAAGAACAGGTGATTGATTAGAGTGGGCAGGGGTGAGAGAGAGGGATATCAGGGATGGCTTCCAGGTTTCCAGCTAAGCTTATGCATTTTGGGGCCATGGCCAAGAAATGGAGTCAACAAGGAAGATTTCTGAAGTATGCTGACTAACTCTGAATTGATAAGTGGAACGTCTGTATGGAAATATCTTGCAGATCTAGCCGAAGATAAAATTTAGAATATCAATAATACATAGGTGGTAGCTATAACCTTAGCAGTGGCTGAACTCTAGAAAGAAAAGTGTGGGGCAGTCAGGGGTATGGACTGAAGCAAACCCTCAAGATATATCTGCATCTAAAGGATTGGCAGAGGACCTCGGGCCAGCTCTGGAAACAGGACTGAGCAGAGAGGTAGGAAGCAAATAGGAGAACATGAAGCATGCAGTCTAGGAAGAGAGACCATTGAAAAAAGCAAGGATTGGGAAATAATGTCAATAATGACACATTAAATGCAGTTGCCATTTTTTTTGCCTAAAATTAAAATATTTTTCTCATGTTATAAAATATGTTATAAATAGCATTTCAACTGGTGTTCTTACTTTTAGAAAATATAAGTGCACAAATCATATGGACCTCCTTTGGAATAGTGAAAAAACAGAAAAATAAAAAAGGAAGAAAGATAATACTTTCATTCTACTTCCCAGAGTTAATAATTGTGAGCATTTTAATTTTATTGATACAGGGCTTTTCTGTATGTGTATGTATATACACATATAAATTAATATATATTTCATTGATAAGGAAATGCACTGTACAACTTGTAAAATAGTATGAATAATGATCATAATATTCAGCATATGGCTATATTATAATTCACATAATATCTATTATTGGAAACTTTAAATTATCATCATTATTCTCATCTATTTTAAGAATTGCTACATTAAACATCTTTGTACTTAAAACTTTTGTAATTTGTCTTTTTTTTGCTTTTAGGAACATATTCCAAATGTACAATTAACTGAGTTAATGGATATGAACACTTTTAAGGATCTTGACACATTTTGTCTACATGCTTTCCAGAAATTAGGTCTGATTAGATTTCCACCAGTACTCTAAAAGGTGCTCATGTCCCCAAGACCTCAGCAGTCTCCAGGGTTCCCCAATTTTATCTGTATTTTAAAATGGTTCCCATAGATCATTCACTTAGAATGATAAACAGATTTTAAAGCCAAACATTTTCACGTCGAGTTATAAACTAGATGTAAAACCAGAATGAACTAAGAGGAGCAGGTGATCCCTTATTTTGACAGAGCAGATTTTAACAGCTCTGTGCTTGAGTCATTATCCTGTGCCTTGCTCCTGCTACTGAGCTTATATTCAAACTGCTGTGTGTACCATTGTTCACACAGTCTTCTTCCCTCTCTGTCCCTTGTCCAAACTGTAAATTTCTTCGTTATTTCTGAAAGCTCCAATAGCTGTTCTGCATTACACAACATTCAGTTTTATACTTTCTTGGACAGGGTGTTCATTTACTTTCCTTACTTGGGCTGTAAGATCTTGAAGGTAAAGGCAATGTCATTAGTAAGGTCCTCGTTTTCATCCATGAAACATGTCCCTGCATGGCATTGAGTGGGTACTCAGGAAATACAGAGAACAGCACAAAATCATAACCCCACTATCTTTGTACTAACTAGCTACTTGCGTGTTCTAACAAAATGTAGAAGTTGACTGAAAAGAATTTATGAACATTTCATAGACTGTTACACATATTTTTTAATTGGATAGCTCTCTGAATGATTTTAGAAAGGGAGGGTGTGACTTATGATGCACGTGTGTTCTATATTGTCAAGGGGTAGGGGATGTGTGGGTAGAGAAAGGGACAGATCTGAATAACCTATTTTACTGTATGAAAGCTAAGTTAAAGAGATATTACTTGTGTTGCTTTACACCAAAGCTGGGGGGCACCTGGGTGGCTCAGTCAGTTAAGCAACTGACTCTTGATCTCAGCTCAGGTCTTGATCTCAGAGTTGTGAATTCAAGCCCTGCGTTGGGCTCCATGCTGGTTATGGAGCCTGCTTAAAAATAAATAGATAAAAAATACATACGTACATACCTACATACATATATACATACATACATACATAAAATAAACCGAAACTGGTAGGAGAAAGGTACACCTAGAATTTAAATTAGCTGACTTCCTGGCCAATGCTAGTGTTATACTACCTTTAAGACTACACCTTTAGGACGCCTGGGTGGCTCAGTCGTTAAGCGTCTGCCTTCGGCTCAGGTCATGATCCCAGGGTCCTGGGATCGAGTCCCGCATCGGGCTCCCTGCTCGGAGGGGAGCCTGCTTCTCCCTCTCCCACTCCCCCTGCTTGTGTTCCTGCTCTCGCTATCTCTCTCTCTGTCAAATAAATAAATAAAAATCTTTAAAAATTAAAAAAAAAATTAAAAAAAAAGACTACACCTTTAAAATGTATATATATATTTTTTAAATATTTATTTATTGTTTTAGAAAGAGAGCCAGAGAACAGGGGAAGAGCAGAGGATAGGGAGAGAGAGAATCTTAAGCAGACTCCCCACTGAGCTCAGAGCCCTACAAGGGGATCAATTCCATGACCCTGAGATTACGAGCCGAGTGGAAATCAAGAGTGGGACGCTTAACTGACTGAGCCACCCAGGCACCCCTAAAACTTATATATTTTCAAGTCTATTTCTTCATGTACAATGTATCACAGAAATATTTATAAAATCTATAATGTAGTCTCAAACTTGATGTATAAACATTTCAGTAATTTTTTTTTTAAAGATTTTATTTATTTGACAGAGACAACGAGAGAAGGAACACAAGCAGGGGGAGCAGGAGAGGGAGAAGCAGGCTTCCTGCTGAGCAGGGAGCCCGATGCAGGGCTCGATTCCAGGACCCCGGGATCATGACCTGAGCCGAAGGCAGACGCTTCACGACTGAGCCACCCAGGCACCCCAACATTTCAGCAATCTTAAGTGATCAGAGCCAGAGAAAAACTTAGGGGACTGCATACGTTTTCCATTTTTTACAATTTCTCCTACAGCAAGTTACTTCTCTATATAAATATCGGTCTTGTTTTTTCTTTGTATATTTTCTCTTTCATAAGCACCTTTATTTGAAAAAAAAATGTGACTCTTATTTAAGTACCTAGGTAATACCGCTTTGGGTTATCATTAATAACTATTAATAGCACATGTTATTTCTTTTGGGACAATATATTGCATTTGCTATAGGTATTTCTATATTGTATCTTTGAGTAAATAAAACCACAAGTACCAGAAATCTGTTTAAAAAGGAATGTCCATAGCTTCTCTGAGTAGAGTGTGATGTTTGTGTTTCTACCTGTAAACTCTCATGGAGCAGAGTATACAATTAAAGCTGTTTTAATGATACTTCAGTGATTAGTGATGTAACTCATCAGTTTATTGGCTATGATAATACGGGCTTGGGTCACTTTATTAAACATTGGCGCATCTGTATCTTCATGCTTATATGAGCCTGTGTATATCAATATGTTTGTTTTTTGTTGTTTCTTTTTTATTCTTTTTTTAATATTTATTTTTTCATTATATTATGTTAATCACCATACATTACATCATTAGTTTTTGATGTAGTGTTCCATGATTCATTGTTTGCATATCAATATGTGTCTGTATAAAGAACTATACATACACATACAAACACATAACATGAATTTGTGGATGTATATATGATGCAATCGAGAGGAACACTTGGGAAATTTCTATCCCTTTAGTTACCATCAAGTGATATGATCTGGAGGTTTTTAACCACATTAAGAAACATTTGACTTCTAAGTTTGCCAGACAGAGGTGTGTTTTTCTGTGTTTAATTTTCTCAGCAATTAGACCTCCAGGGAAGTTGCAATAAGTGTATTCAGCTCTGTGGTTGGTGTTTCCCATCTTTTGGAGCTCCGTTCCAGCCCTCTGCTCTCTGAGCAGCGCACACACATGCCCATGTGTGTCCTTGCAGAGTTTAGTGTGGGGGTCTATATAATTGAGTAAAATCTGGATGTCAAGGGTTTTTCAGGCTGACCTCCAACCCCAGCTCTCTTAGCAGAAAAACATGCAGCTCCTATCTCCACCTGCCTGCTTGGATACCGTTTCCTTAATGAAGGAGCCCTTGTAATAGGAAGGACTCCTGTTTCAAGCTGCGTTCTGTTTCTTTCTTTATATCCCCAGGATGTAATTATCTCATGATAAGCACCTTTGTGTCTAATGACTTAATTAGGTAATCACATAAGTGCTGTAAGTGATGTTTTGTGTGATGAAAATGTGTAATATGGAGTAAGTCATCAAAGTTCCCCAATGCTGGACAGGAAAGCATAAACACCCAGTCCAGGAGTTTAATTTTTCTCCCTTCCACCAGACTTTTTTTTTTTTTTTTTTTTGAGGGAAGAGGGAAGAGGGAGGTAGGAGGAGAAAACCTTCTTTATACTAAACAGATGGGGGAGAGTATAATATTGTTTTTCTGAGCTCTGACACTTTTTAATCTGCACTACACACGTACACACAGAGTTTAATGCAGGATTGCTGCTTTTTCTCAAAATAAGGCCCATTAGCCAGAAAGCAGCAACAGCTGTTTGAGTGCTGCAGGTTCTTTTTTTCTTTTGCTTTCCCTTTTCCTAACTGTATTTATGTAAGTTATGGGTGTGGTTAGCAGGTAAAAATTGGCATTTTGGGAACCATAACATTTCAGTTTTGTTCTGGCATTCAGAGGCACACATTCAGTGAAAGTGACTCAAGATGTTGTTTTGCCAAAGGTCATTAAGCAATTTGATGTGACTTTCTCTACAAGTGTTGTACAATTTTTAGTGAAACAATAGACCCATTACTGTCTTGTTATCTCCCTCAATTGGCTTATGTATGAAGGGTTTTGTTGTGACCTTTGACAAATGATGTTTTTAAAATGTTTACTCTGTCACAGAGTATTAACCCAAAAACAAAATTAAGAAGAGAAAACGTACGTTGAAAAACCTGTCCTTGCAATTTTCTAACTCTCTGCTCAGGTCTCCTTATATTCAATATTGAATGGTTATTTCCCATTTATTAAATAAGAAATCACTTCAAGAAACTGGCCAAACCTCAACCCGTCCCACTGTAAATTTGGATAGTTGTATAAGATTTTAACCTCTCCTTTCCAAATATTTTGCATTTTTCCCATTTCAGTTTTGCCTTTTCCAATCACAGTAGTCTAAAGTTTTCTTGACCTAAAATTCTACAGCATTATCTATTACCATTGATATGTCAATTAACATCCAGTTATTCATACATTCATGCATTTGCTTACTTTCATTTCATAGACTTTTATAAAATCCCCATTATATTTTTTATTCTAGTACTTCTTTTGTTGTATTGACTGATTTTTTTAGATAAAAATGCCATTTAATTTTTTGTTTAACTGATTTATTTCATCACTCAAGGTTCTAAACTTCTTAAGGGTCAAGGCCCTTAAGGGTCATGCACTATGGACAATCATCATTGCATTTTTTTTTTTAAATTTCATTTTGCCAGAGACCAAATATCCAATAGACATATTTGTTTATTGTTGCTGTTACTACTAATAACAAATTTTACACTAAATATTTGTACATTCTGGAAGAAGTCTAACAGTGGGTCCAAATGAAATGCAGCAAAGCGTGCAGGTCAGGAACAGAGGTGTGTTTCTAGTCCAAGAGTTTGCAGAAAAGGACTAGTGTCATAACATGAAGAGATGAGAGCAAGATGTAGACAGGGATTTACAGGCTGGAATGCAGGAGTGAGGAGCACTTTTGTATGCTCAACTGAGCCAGAAGAGCAGTGATTTCTGACATAAGATGCTAGGGGATCCTCAAACACTGTAATAAGACTTTTCAATTTAGTTGCTATTGAGCTGTGTCTAGGAGGGCTCATGATCTATGACAAATTCCTTAGCCTCAGTTTCTTAAATTGTGGTTAGCATCAGAATCTCCTAGAATACTTGTTAAGCCTTTCAGCACACCAAATTTCGAGGAACATGTCTGCGATTGTTGGTTTGCTCTAATGGATTACCAGAATTGGGAAAGACCTGAAACAATGCAATCCAGCGATTTTTAAGAGGTACTGGGTGTTGTCATAAGACTGAAAACTCTGCAAATAAATGGGGAACCATCCTAGTAGATTTGGTCTAGGTTCTCAGGAGTGAATGGATTGTGTTAAGACTCAGAAGAGTAGCATCTTTGTAGAGATGGTAGCAAAAGGGAAAAATAGAAAACTGACTCTGAACAAGGCGATTAGAGGAGGGGTGCTTTCAGGTGTGTGAAGAAGATGCCCCCCCCCGCAAAGTCCCTAGTGAGTTCTACTTATAATCCAGTCTGGCAAATGTTAGGTGGGCACACATTATTAGATAATCCCCAGTCATGTTATAGACTATTTGAACAAAGAATCCATCCTTACAGCCAAAAACATGTATAACACAGAACTGGAAAGGATACAAAGAATACTTTTTGATAATGATAGAATCAGAATTTTGTAAAAAACAAAGCAGAACTTTTGATAGAGGTGAGCAAAGCCTCTCTATATGGTAATGAACTATTCACCACTCTGACTTGCCTCAGTGAGAGGGACCATTATCTACCTTAGGAGTGCTAGAAAGAACATTAGCATAACAGCACAATCTACCTCACGGGTGATACTCCTTCAGGTCACTTAGGAAAATAGGTTTTACTGATTTCTGAAAGTTGGCTCGATGTAATCTTTATGGGTAATTTTGAAGAAGAAATGGACATATATCCAGCCTAGTTCTCAGATGCCATAGGTGATAGATATTAGGTCGCCATAAACCCACAAAAATAACATTTTTCTGAATTCACGTGAATTGAAGAAAAGCCCTAAAATGAAAGCAGAAAAATAGGAGAGTTGGAGAATCAGAGAATGTTTCTTTTTTTTTTTTCAAAGATTTTTATTTATTTGAGAAAGAGAGAATGAGAGAGAAAGAACACATGTGAGGGGATAGGGTCAGAGCGCGAAGCAGACTCCCTGCTGAGCAGGGAGCCCAATGCGGGACTCGATCCAGGGACTCCAGGATCATGACCTGAGCCGAAGGCAGTCGCTTAACCAACTGAGCCACTCAGGCGCCCCAGAGAATGTTTCTTTGCAGAGGTTGGGGTTCTACCCAAAAAAGAACTAAGCCCCAAACAAATGCTTATAAATTTATACAGGATACAATTAAGGTAATTAAGGAATGGTACCACAACTTAATACAATTTTATTAGCATTGATCGCACATTGCCTAACGCCATATGCTTTGCTTGGGGATTTTCTTTTTTTTTTAACTTTAAGTGAATAAATAAAATGTAAAGAATATCTTTCAAATAAATGTATGAAAGATGTGTGATAGCACAATGCTTTTCCTTTAAAATGACTATTTTGTGATGTGATAGACTTGAACATAAGCCCCATGTTAATTGGCACCAAGACCATGCTCTATGGTCTTCATTCTTATCACCTGGAAAGCAGATGACCTTTAATACTGTGACTGTGAGCCAATTGAAAACCTGAGTTACTCAAGCGTTCAATATTCCAATTCACCCAAAGAAAATCAAGAGTATGAGACAATTCATTTTATCCCATATTTTCTGTTTGTATGAAGACTGCTATAAGGTAATTCCCTCAGGATATTCTTCTTTAATGCCTAACCCTGATCTCTCGTGTTGTAATTGACACTCATACCCATGATTTCTGTCCTCAGTAGAGAGTAAAGACAGCTGGTTGCAATTTGCAGCACTAGGATGCTAACATAACCTTTGGCATAATTGGAGACCATTATTAGGCTGTCTTTCAGAATTCACTTTCCCAAGCTAAATAATTTGTGCTCTTTAGCCTTTCTTAACACTCTCATTTTTAAATCTGTGAACCATCCCCATGATTTTCTGAATGTGTTCACACAAGGTATGATACAAAGCAGGACAGAAACAGGGCTATTTCCATATGAACCTTATAAGTCAAGTTCCCAGTTCAGCCAATAGAGCAAAGCAGGCTCAACCACAAACTAGGAGTCTTAAGAAAGAGGAGCTGGTATGGCAAACAGAGAAGCAATCACAGTAGTGTAAGGCTAGAGGGAATCAATTAGAGTGGTCTAGGGTCAGAGAGAACCAATCACAGTGGTGTACGGTCAGAGGGAACCAATCAGAATGGTGTAAGGTCAGAGGGAACCGATCAGAGTGGTTTAAGGCCAGAAGGAACCAATTAGAGTGGGGTAAGATCAGCGAGAACCGGTCAGACTGGTGTAAGGTCAGGGGAACCAATCAGAGTGGTGTAAAGTCAGGGGAACCAGTAAGAGTGGCGTCAGGTCAGAGGGAACCAATCAGAGTGGCGTAAGGTCAGAGGGAACCGATCAGAGTGGTCTAAGGCCAGAGGGAACCAATTAGAATGATATAAGGTCAGAGAGAACCAATCACAGTAGTCTAAGGCCAGAGGGAACCAATCAGAGTGGTGAAAGGTTTCAGGGACCCAATCTGAGTGGCTTCAAGGTCAGAATCATGCTGCGGGGAAAGTCTGTCGTTTAAGCATGGTGAAGTCTGTACAGCAAATTACAGAGTTCCAAAGGGTAGGAAGATGTCACACAACGGTCCATGTACACTTGTTCAGGGCTGAGGAACACAGCCGAGTAGTCTGAATATCAAAAGAGCTAGATGTCCAGCCCAGGTGAGGTAGCCAAACTTGATTAACAAAAAGGCCAGAAAACAAGAGAAGCATTCTGAGCACTAAGAACACCCACAGAAGATGGAAATGCTGATACCGTGCTTCCCTTTGGGAGCTTCTTCCCGCTTCCGTTGCAGGAGCCAGATTTTAAGACATTATGCACACTGTCGTTCCCTCTCACAATATAAAGTAAATAAGTTTGCACAAGTAGCTAGGGTAAGAAGTATGAAGAACAATGCCAACAGCTTTTAAAAAGCACAATAATCTATTAACAATCATTATTGAGTATGCTTTGAACAAATATCTAGTGCATGTCTGCCATGCACCAAATGCTAAAGCATTATTTCAGTTCTGGACTATCCCCCCAAATTAAGTCCTCCATTCATTTTTTCGATGAGAGCACTAAATAGGTATTTTCATGGCAGAATATGAAGGAAATTAGAAGGGAATATAGGTGTCGTCCTTAACAAGATAGTTTTTCATTTACTTCTCAAATATTGTTGATTACTTTTACAGTCTATTACTAAATAAAACTTAGTATCTGAACTCAAGGAACTTACAATAGGAAAGGAGCTTGCAATTAAAGTGAGCTAGTAAAACTGCAGTGCACAGAGGAATAAAATACAAGTCTTTTTTTTAAAGATTTTTTATTTATTTATTTATTTATTTATTTGAGAGAGAGAGAATGAGAGAGAGCAAGCACATGAGAGGGGGGAGGGTCAGAGGGAGAAACAGACTCCCTGCCGAGCAGGGAGCCCGATGCGGGACTCCATCCAGGGACTCCAGGATCATGACCTGAGCCGAAGGCAGTCGCTTAACCAACTGAGCCACCCAGGCGCCCCTAAAATACAAGTCTTAAATAAAAGTTAATGAATGAATCCTCAACCTCTTTTAGGCTAAATATGCACATGGAGATTTTACATGGCCAAACTGAGGACATTTTTAAAAACTTTTTGATTAACAATGTACCACTTAAAATGTTCTTTTACATTATTTCTCAGAAAACCTTCTGAGGCTTAGGTTTAGATAAGATAAAAGGAATGAGTTCCGCGAATGAGAGACATGAGGTAAAGCTGGGTTTTGATAGTTCACATATAGCCTCTGTATTTTACATTTTTGCTTTAATTTTTATTTTAAATTTTTTTAAAATTTTTTTAAAGGTTTTTTTTTTTTTTAAGATTTTATTTATTTTTTTGAGAGACAGAATGAGAGAGAGAGCACATGAGAGGGGGGAGGGTCAGAGGGAGAAGCAGACTCCCTGCTGAGCAGGGAGCCCGATGTGGGACTCGATCCTGGGACTCCAGGATCATGACCTGAGCCGAAGGCAGTCGCTCAACCAACTGAGCCACCCAGGCGCCCTTTGCTTTAATTTTTAAAATTAAGCTATTTCTCAGATTAGCAGTGAAATGAGGCAATTTTAGACCTTAATTTTTGTAATTTTAAAATCAGTTAATCAAGTATGTCACCAAAATTTTATAGGATAAAATATGGTTGTTTACTTGCATCTTTCTTCTCTTCAACAATGCTCATGAGACTAGTATGTTAATAGTGACCTTTTAAAATAAAAGTGTTTAAAATAGCACAGATGAAGATGATGAACAGTAGGGAGGGGGAAAAATAGAAATAAAAACACGGAGTGTGAATAACAGGCTAAATAGCTTGAAATTTTAAATGTTAATTGTAAGACCAGACTAAAATTTTTGGTTTAATTTCACTTGGTTTGGGACCCTTTTCAAATAAATAATCAAAAGTATATTAATAGCATATGAATTTTAAATTGTCAGAGGTGACCATTTTTCCTAGGGAAAAATAAAATTCAGTGTAATAGTGTCTGTATCTCACCCAATCCAGGAAAGTTCAGAAATATGGATGTCAAGGGAAAGTTTCCTATTTTCCTTTGAGTGACAGAATCAGATATCAACATTGTCATACAAACAGCCAGGTCTGGGATTAATTCCTTAGCCGACATGAACAGACATAAAAGACTTTTCAGAAAAGCCGTGCTTTACTCCTCTCCCTGTGGTGCTGGTCTTTAAAACAAACAAACCAACGAAAAAGAAGGAGGAGAAGGCATTTTCAAGCAGATGAAAACTAAACCAATAAAAGCCTACAAAGATTCATTTTAAAAAGGAAATGGGTAAACTATTCAGTAATAATATCTGTCTTCTCCATGGCTAAGATTTTCTTTAGGTCATAAGTACTCAGTGGTAATTCCCTTGTTTAAAAGTAAGCAATTCAAGCTTATTAAAGGGCACTGTTTTATATCAAAGAAAAGGTATTAGGCTTAGGTCTCATGGTCCAGTGTCCTCTATGAATTGTGGATGTAACAATTGACCCATATTAATTTTTTTAGCCAGCCAAACTCTTTCCAGTGTCAACATACAGTTACAAATTTCTTGAAAAAAATTTAATACATGGACTGAAAAGCGTCACTTCTCTACACACTCCCACATCCCCTGAGAAGTTGCCACAACCCCACGCCTACCCCCAGTCCCGACCCCATCCTGGAGCAGGGTGTTTGCTGCTTTGAAAGATTTCATTCCTCTTTAACGTAATTATTCTACCCTTTAAATTGTTTTTTTTGTGTGTGTGCATGAATTCAATTGCCACTTTTTTTCCTTGAGAAATATATATAAACACTTATGTGTGGGTGTATATATATACACATATACATATATATATACATACAAATTATTTAATTATATAATTACATAACTAGAGAATGCCTGTCTTGACTAATACCCTTCCAGAAAAGGCATCTGGACCTTGACAGTTGCTACTCTAATCTCATAATTTAATGTAAAAATCTATTCCCAAGTTCTATTCAGGTCCCCCCTCAAACAAATAAAAATCAGACATTAAATTATCAGACAAAGGTATACTCAATGTTTTAAACACTGTTACGAATCATAGACTTCATTGAAATGCCAAGGTGAGGGAACAACAACAACAACAACAACAACAACAAATGTACCAGTGAGTAAAGTATGACCTAATGTTTGGTTACATTTGAATTTTCAGATAGATGCCATGTCCCAAATTATACAGATATTTTTAGGAGAGGCCTACTAATAAATAAAATCTTTGATGTAGGATGATTCAATTGAATTTTAAGGCTTTCCTTTGTGATAATGTGATCACCATTTTACTTATTAGACTCTGACACAGGCCAAATTCTATAATTAAGAGATATGATTATGGAGTCAAAGTCATCTGGGCTCAAACCCTGGATCCATCAACTTAGTAGCTTTGTGACTGGGGTCAATTACTTAACCTCTCTGTGCCTCTTCACATGTTCAACACAGATAACTGTAGTACCCACCATTATAAGCTTGTTATAAAAATTAAATAAACCAGGATGTGTGAAATGATTAGAAATGTGTCTATTACACAGTGTTGTATAAATGTCTGCTGTTATTATTGCTATATTATTGACATATAAAGTTATAAATCTAAATATATAAATATTAAAAAAACATTTCTAAATCCTAGTTCAGAATTTTAACTTAGAATAGGGAGAGTGAAATAAACCTTAACAAATAGAAAAACAAAGGTAAAGGACACAAAAAGAATATTATTAGAAGTAGTATTTATTAGTTATATCAAATAATAAATGGTTGTTGCAATAAAAAAAGGTCCCATTTTATTAAAGCAATAAATATATTGAATAATTTTGTGGCAGTAAGGCAAATCATATTTGTGAGTGATTTGAAATAATGATAACAATATTTGTAATATTTGCCCACTTCTCCTGTGCCAGGTGTTGGTGATGAGATTTCTTTTTCAGGTGTTTGTATCTCCTTGACTATTGAAAAGACCCTTGTTTTGGAAGGAAGGAAGGAAGGAAGGAAGGAAGGAAGGAAGGAAGGAAGGAAGGAGGGAAGGAAGGAAGGGAGGGAGGAAGGAAGGAAAGAATGGAGGGAGTAAGGGAGGGGGGAAGGAAGGGAGGGAGGGAGGGAGGGAGGAAGAAAAGAAGGAAAGAAAGAAAAAAAAAAGAAAAGACCTTTATTTCTTCCAGATCTCAATGACCACATTGACAACAGAATCACGTTTGTGCCAAGGCATTGTGGTTTTGGACAATAATTATACGATGACTCTGTGTAACAATGACTAGCCATAACATGTGTGCAGATGCATGATGAGGATCTATGGGCATTCTCAGGCAGTCATCAACTTGTATACCCATGGTGCCCTGATGTACTGATCATTCTCAGTCATCACCTCTTCCTGTCATTACAAACCTCAACAATACCAGGAAGCTTATTTCAACCACCGTGTTTTGTTTTTTTTCCTAAAGATTTTATTTATTTATTTGACAGAGAGAGAGAGACAGTGAGAGAGGGAACACAAGCAGGGGAGAGTAGCAGAGGCAGAGGGAGAAGCAGGCTTCCCGCTGAGCAGGGAGCCGATGTGGGGCTCGATCCCAGGACCCTGGGATCATGACCAGAGCCGAAGGCAGATGCTTAATGACTGAGTCACCCAGGTGCACCCTCCCTTTTTTTTTTTTTGATTTATTTATTTTAGAGAGAGAGAGAGAACAAGTGCAAGTGAGGGGAGGGACAAAGGGAGAGGGAAAGAATTCTCAAGCAAATTCCCCACCCACTGAGCATAGAGCCCAACTTGGGGCTCAATCCCAGCACCCCTGGTTCACAACCGAGCCAACATCAAAAGTTGGACACTCAGTCGCCAGAGCCACCCAGGCAACCCTCAGCCACCATGTTTGTTAATTTGCTTTAGTGTTCATTGGAGAGGTCAATTTATTAAAAAAAAAAAAATGTCATGAACATACATGACTTTTATATTACCTGTAAGATAGTTCTTGGACTTTTTTATTTCTGAATTTCTTATATGGAGTAAAATTTCTCAATTATTAATACCATTTCATTGATGCTACTCTCACCAGAGCTCAGTGGTATTGTAGCATCACCTAGGGAGATAAGGTAAACAGTACATATGGTTGGGACTACTTGTGTCTATTTTAATTCAATCTGACTTTACTAAAGTGAGCTTACATTTATTTGGACAAAAACATCTTTCCATAAACAAATTTGATTATGTTATTCTCCTGCTTACAATTCTGGGCTAAATTATGCTCCAGTAACAAATAAGTTCCTCCATTTCTGTGACTGGACAAGCAAAATACAGATTGATTTATCACTAATGTCACAGTCTAACATGGGTCAGAGAGTTGTGCTCTGTATCTCACCTGCTCCAAGCAGTGACTCAGGGACCCAGATTGTTTCCAATTAGCAATTCCACCTCTAAAGCCCTTCGCTTCCAGCTATATGGTTGGAGGAGGTACACTTGTTCTTAAGTGCCTCAGACTAGAGTGATATTACTTTGGCATTCCATTTGTGAGAATTAGTGGCATGATTCTACTTATCTACATGCAATATGGAAAATTGCAAGCATATTTTGATAATCTTTAATGGTTTCTGCCATCTTCTCAATATTAAAAAGTAAAATTCAAGTTCTTTTGTTGGGCATATGAAACAGTTTGTGATCTAGCACTGATGATTTCTTACTGATTCAACTCTTCATTTCCCCCAATTCAAGCTATGCTGCAGACACATGGAATTGTTCTATGTTCTTAATACTGTGATGAGGGTTGCTTGTGTTTTCTTTATTCATTTTCTGTGATAAGGGATATATTTTAGAGGAGGAATACATTGGAGAGGACTGTGGGTGCCAACAGCTTGTGCAGGTGCTGACTAAGCCATGGGGAGAAGCTTGGACTTTGGAATTGATTTCCACTTCAGTTGAGCAATTGGAATACGTAGCTATTCTCGTTCTGTGCTAATTATCAAATTTGTATCCCTCAGAGCAAAATTAACCTTTCCTTTCCTGCTCTGTGATAATGGGATGGATGCTTTACATGTATAGTCTTTGTAAGGAGCACAAGGTAAACCTTACAGTAGAGGTGCTGATGGAACATTGTAGATTCCCATCCGGGTTCTGGCGCTCTCCTCTTTGTTTTTTTTTTTTTTTTTCTTCCTTGCTTCTACTGTACTCTTGCCAGAGGTCCTCCACTCTAGAGCCCGCAATCTCTCAAATAGCTTGCAGCTGAGGTTCCAGCCTGATGATGGCCTGGGTAGTCCTCCCAGATCACACA
Organism: Neomonachus schauinslandi; assembly: GCF_002201575.2. NCBI lineage: Eukaryota > Metazoa > Chordata > Mammalia > Carnivora > Phocidae > Neomonachus > Neomonachus schauinslandi. The sequence continues at coordinate 17,520,398 of NC_058411.1, forward strand.
GTCACACCAGGCCTTGCAACACCCTGCTGGTGAGAAGACTTCCAACACCCCCGGTCCTCCTTTATGCACAACTGTGGGCCTCAGCCCGCCCACACCCCGGGAGGATGTTTCCTACTTGCTCATTGGTTCGACTAGTTCTGGCCTCCAGAACTTCTTCACCATCCACTGCAACTGCAAGCCCACCTTCTGCAATAAGATCTGAATCTCAGCCTCCACCCTGTCTTTTGCTTTCCAAGTTGTTCCTCACTTGAGTATTCTACTTGAGCCCTCAAGTATCCCTCCGAGTTGTCTTTTTTCCCTTTATAATTTTATGCCACTGTTACAGTTAATAGTTCTTTATATTCAGCTCTTCCTGTTCAAATTGTTATGTGGTTTCTCTCTCCTGATTGGATCATGACTAATACAATAACTGCACCCAGTTAAATTGGGCCTGAAATTTGGATCCCTCGTTGAATAAAGCCCTTTTTTTACCCCCTAAGGATATCATTAATTTATTTGACAGAGAGAGACACAGCGAGAGAAGGAACACAAGCACGGGGAGCAGGAGAGGGAGGGGGAGAAGCAGGCTTCCTGCTGAGCACGGAGCCCGATTTGAGGCTCTATCCCAGGACCCCGGGATCAGGACTTGAGCTGAAGGCAGCCGCTTAATGCTTAACGACCGGCTGAGCCACCCAGGAACCCCACCCTTCTGAAAGATTCTACAGCATTGAAACAAAATGTTATTTTGTATATAGAGGGGTGTCTGATCACATGCCAAACCATGCAATTAAATGAAGGAGTATCTCAAATAAATCAGCATTTTCACAGCTGGGAAAGATTGGTATGATCAATTCATACACTGAAATGGACCATCACTCAGGCATGGAATAGCTATTTGTCTAAAACTTCTACCTGATTTTCAACAGAAGGCCTTGTACTTTAACAGATGTGTAATTGAATTAAAGAAACAAGTATAAGTACACTTTTTAACAAAAAGGAAACAAAAAAACACACTAACATTCTTCTAAGTGCCTTAAAATCATACACTGAACCTTAAAAGTGTTAAGATGTTATGATCACAAGCAAGAGATTGAAAAGTGGGGTGTGATCATTAGGATCCATACAACTGGAGATGTCCAAAATGGTTTTTGGTGTGTGAATATGATGAAAGTGTACACTCAGATGTCCACTGTGATCCTGCATAAGCAGTGGAAAGTGATTGGGCAAATGTATGCTATAGTCCAATATTGAGAAATGAAAAGCAAAAACATACATTTAATGATATTTACTCCTAGCAAATTGTGAATTTACTACTGTATGCTGTTGTTATTATTGGTAACTTAAAGGTAAGGGAATACGATTTTTTTTTGCTTTTTTTTTAATATGATTTTTGAAATGAGTGATGCTCTTTTTTATCTGTGGGTTTTAACATTTATTAGTTCCACCTGCAGATGCTGTTTTTCCCCTCCCCCAACAGAAGCTTCTGCTACAATAATTAAAAAGAAAACAAAACAAAACAAAAAACTCCACTGATCACTCCTTTTCCTCCTCCTGTTATCTTTTTTTAAATTTTTTTATTATGTTAATCCCCATACATTACATTATTAGTTTTCGATGTAGTGTTCCATGATTAATTGTTTGTGCATAACACCCAGTGCTCCATGCAGAACGTGCCCTCTTTAATACCCATCACCAGGCTAACCCATCCTCCCAACCCCCTCCCCTCTAGAACTCTCAATTTGTTTTTCAGAGTCCATCGTCTCTCATGGTTCGTCTACCCCTCCGATTTCCCCACCTTCATTCTTCCCCTCCTGCTATATTCTTTTTTTTTTCTTTCTTAACATATATTACATTATTTGTTTCAGAGTTACAGATCTGAGATTCAACAGTCTTGCACAATTCACAGTGCTTACCAGAGCACATACCCTCCCCAGTGTCTATCACCCAGTCACCCCATCCCTCCTACCCCACCCCCCACTCCAGCAACCCTCAGTTTGTTTCCTGAGATTAAGAATTCCTCATATCAGTGAGGTCATATGATACATGTCTTTCTCTGTTTGACTTATTTCGCTCAGCATGATACCCTCCAGTTCCATCCACGTCGTTGCAAATGGCAAGACCTCATTCCTTCTGATGACTGCATAATATTCCATTGTATATATATACCACATATTCTTTATCCATTCATCTGTCGATGGACATCTTGGCTCTTTCCATAGTTTGGCTATTGTGGACATTGCTGCTATAAACATCAGGGTGCACGTATCCTTTCGGATCCCTACTTTTGTATCTTTGGGGTAAATACCCAGTAGTGCAATTGCTGGATCGTATGGTAGCTCTATTTTCAACTTTTTGAGGAACTTCCATACTGTTTTCCAGAGTGCCTGCACCAACTTGCATTCCCACCAACAGTGCAGGAGGGTTCCCCGCCAACATCTGTCATTTCCTGACTTGTTAATTTTAGCCATTCTGACTGGTGTGAGGTGGTATGTCATGGAGGTGTTGATTTGGATTTCCCTGATGCCGAGCGATGTTGAATACTTTTTCATGTGCCTGTTGGCCATTTGGATGTCTTCTTTGGAAAAATGTCTGTTCATGTCTTCTGCCTATTTCTTGATTGGATTCTTTGTTCTTTGGGTGTTGAGTTTGATGAGATCTTTATAGATTGTGGATACTAGCCCTTTATCTGATAGGTCATTTGCAAGTATCTTCTCCCATTCTGTCGGTTGTCTTTTGGTTTTGTTGACTATTTCCTTTGTGGTGCAAAAGCTTTTTATCCTAATGAAGTCCTGATAGTTCATTTTTGCCCTTGCTTCCCTTGCCTTTGGTGATGTTTCTAGGAAGAAGTTGCTGCGGCTGAGGTCGAAGAGGTTGCTGCCTGTGTTCTCCTTTAGGATTTTGATGGACTCCTGTCTCACATTTAGGTATTTCAACCATTTTGAGTCTATTTTTGTGTGTGGTAAGGAAATGGTCCAGTTTCATTCTTTTGCATGGGGCTGTCCAATTTTCCCAACACCATTTGTTGAAGAGACTGTATTTTTCCATTGGACATTCTTTCCTGCGTTGTCAAAGATGAGTTGACCATAGAATTGAGGGTCCGTTTCTGGGCTCTCTATTCTGATCCATTGATCTATGTGTCTGTTTTTGTGCCAGTACCATACTGTCTTGATGATGACGGCTTTGTAATAGTGCTGGAATTCTGGAATTGTGATGCCGCCAGGTTTGCTTTTCTTTTTCAATATTCCTCTGGCTATTCGGGGTCTTTTCTGGTTCCATACAAATTTTAGGATTATTTGTTCCATTTCTTTGAAAAAAGTGGATGGTATTTTGATGGGGATTGCATTGAATGTGTAGATTGCTCTAGGTAGCATTGACATCTTCACAATATTTGTTCTTCTGATCCATGAGCATGGAACATTTTTCCATTTCTTTTTGTCTTCCTCAATTTCTTTCATGAGTATTTTATAGTTTTCTGAGTACAGATCCTTTGCCTCTTTGGTTAGATGTATTCCTAGGTATCTTATGGTTTTGGGTGCAATTGTAAATGGGATCGACTCCTTAATTTCTCTTTCTTCTGTCTTGTTGTTGGTGTATAGGAATGCCATGGACTTCTGTACATTGATTTTATATCCTGCCACTTTACTGAATTCCTGTATGAGTTCTAACAGTTTTGGGGTGGAGTCTTTTGGGTTTTCCACATAAAGTATCATATCATCTGCAAAGAGTGACAGTTTGACTTCTTTGCCAATTTGGATGCTTTGATTTCTTTTTGTTGTCTGATTGCTGTGGCTAGGACTTCTAATACTATGTTGAATAGCAGTGGTGATAGTGGACATCCCTGCTGCGTTCCTGACCTTAGGGGGAAAGCTCTCAGTTTTTCCCCATTGAGAATGATATTCGCTGTAGGTTTTTCATAGATGGCTTTTATGATATTGAGGTATGTGCCCTCTATGCCTATACTCTGAAGAGTTTTGATCAAGAAAGGATGCTGTACTTTGTCAAATGCTTTTTCTGCATCTATTGAGAGGATCATATGATTCTTGTTCTTTCTTTTGTAAATGTATTGTATTACGTTGATTGATCTGTGGATGTTGAACCAAACTTGTAGCCCAGGGAAAAATCCCACTTGGTCGTGGTGAATAATCCTTTTAATGTACTGTTGGATCCTATTGGCTAGTATTTTGGTGAGAATTTTTCATCCAGGTTCATCAGGAATATTGGTTTGTAATTCTCCTTTTTGATGGGGTCTTTGTCTGATTTTGGGATCAAGGTAATGGTGGCCTCATAAAATGAGTTTGGAAGTTTTCTTTCCATTTCTATTCTTTGGAACAGTTTCAGAAGAATAGGTATTAATTCTTCTTTAAATGTTTGGTAGAATTCCCCTGGGAAGCCATCTGGCCCTGGGCTTTTGTTTTTTGAGAGATTTTTGATGACTGCTTCAATTTCCTTAGTGGTTATAGGTCTGTTCAGGTTTTCTATATCTTCCTGGTTCAGTTTTGGTAGTTGATACATCTCTAGGAATGCATCCATTTCTTCCAGGTTATCTAATTTGCTGGCATACAGTTGCTCATAATATGTTCTTTTAATTGTTTTTATTTCTTTGGGGTTGGTTGTGATCTCTCCTCTTTCGTTCATGATTTTGTTGATTTGGGTCATTTCTCTTTTCTTTTTGATAAGTCTGGCCAGGGGTTTATCAATCTTGTTAATTCTTTCAAAGAACCAGCTCCTCGTTTCGTTGATCTGTTCTACTGTTCTTTTAGTTTCTATTTCATTGATTTCTGCTCTGATCTTTATTATTTCTTTTCTCCTGCTGGCTTTAGGCTTTATTTGCTGTTCTTTCTCCAGCTCCTTTAGGTGTAGGGTTAGGTTGTGTACTTGAGACCTTTCTTGTTTCTTGAGAAAGGCTTGTATTGCTATATATTTTCCTCTTAGGACTGCCTTTGCTCCATCCCAATGATTTTGAATAGCTGTGTTTTCATTTTCATTTGTTTCCATGAATTTTTTAAATTCTTCTTTAATTTCCTGGTTGACCCATTCATTCTTTAGTAGGATGCTCTTTAGCCTCCATGTATTTGAGTTCTTTCCAACTTTCCTCTTGTGATTGAGTTCTAGTTTCAAAGCATTGTGGTCTGAAAATAGGCAGGGAATGATCCCAATCTTTTGGTACCGGTTGAGACCTGATTTATGACCTAGGATGTGATCAATTCTGGAGAATGTTCCATGGGCACTAGAGAAGAATGTGTATTCTGTTGCTTTGGGATGGAATGTTCTGAATATGTCTGTGAAGTCCATTTGGTCCAGTGTGTCATTTAAAGCCTTTATTTCCTTGTTGATCTTTTGCTTAGATGATCTGTCCATTTGAGTGAGTGGCATGTTAAAGACCTCTATTATTATTATATTGTTGCTGATGTGTTTCTTTGCTTTTGTTATTAATTGGCTTATATAATTGGCTGCTCCCATGTTAGGGGCATAGATATTTACAATTGTTAGATCTTCTTGTTGGAGAGACCCTTTAAGTAGGATATAGTGTCCTTCCTCATCTCTTATTACAGTCTTTGGTTTAAAATCTAATTTGTCTGATATAAGGATTGCCACCCCAGCTTTCTTTTGGTGTCCATTAGCATGGTAAATGGTTTTCCACCCCCTCACTTTCTTTTTTTTTTTTTTAAGACTTTATTTATTTATTCATTAGAGACAGAGAGAGAGAGGCAGAGGGAGAAGCAGGCTCCCAAAGAGCAGGGAGCCCGTTGCGGGACTCGATCCCAGGACCCTGAGATCATGACCTGAGCCGAAGGCAGACGCTTAACCATCTGAGCCACCCAGGCGCCCATCCACCCCCTCACTTTCAATCTGGAGGTGTCTTTGGGTCTAAAATGAGTCTCTTGCAGACAGCATATTGATGGGTCTTGTTTTTTAATCCAGTCTGATAGCCTGTGTCATTTGATTGGGGCATTTAGCCCATTTACATTCAGGGTAACTATTGAAAGATATGAATTTAGTGCCATTGTATTGCCTGTAAGGTGACTGTTACTGTATATTGTCTGTGTTCCTTTCTGATCTATGTTGCTTTTAGGGTTTCTCTTTGCTTAGAGGACCCCTTTCAAGATTTCTTATAGGGCTGGGTTCGTGTTTGCAAATTCCTTTAGTTTTTGTTTGTCCTGGAAGCTTTTTATCTCTCCTTCAATTTTCAATGACAGCCTAGCTGGATATAGTATTCTTGGCTGCATATTTTTCTGATTTAGTGCTCTGAATATATCATGCCAGTCCTTTCTGGCCTGCCAGGTCTCTGTGGATAGGTCTGTTGCCAATCTAATGTTTCTACCCTGTAGGTTACAGATCTCTTCTCCCGAGCTGCTTTCAGGATTTTCTCTTTGTCTCTGAGACTCGTAAGTTTTACTATTAGATGTCAGGGTGTTGACCTATTTTTATTGATTTTGAGAGGGGTTTTCTGTGCTTCCTGGATTTTGATGCATGTTTCCTTCCCCAAATTAGGGAAGTTCTCTGCTAAAATTTGCTCCATTATACCTTCTGCCCCTCTCTCTTTCTTCTTCTTCTGGGATACCAATTATTCTAATGTTGTTTCGTCTTATGGTATCGCTTATCTCTCGAATTCTGCCCTCGTGATCCAGTAGCTGTTTATCTCTCTTTTTCTCAGCTTCTTTATTTTCCATCATTTGGTCTTCTATATCACTGATTCGCTCTTCTGCCTCATTTATCCTAGCAGTTAGCGCCCCCGTTTTTGATTGCACCTCATTAATAGCCTTTTTGATTTCGATTTGGTTAGATTTTAGTTCTTTTACTTCTCCAGAAAAGGTTTCTCTAATAACTTCCATGCTTTTTTCAAGCCCAGCTAGTATCTTTAAAGTGATGATTCTGAACTCTAGATGGGACATCATACTAATGTCCGTATTGACTAGGTCCCTGGCAGTCGGTACTACCTCTTGTTCTTTTTGTTGAGGTGCTTTTTTCCGTCTTATCATTTTGTCCAGAGGAGAATAGATTATTGAGAGAACAAAATGCTAACAGGGTAACAACATCCCCAGAAAATATACTCTAAACAAATCAGAAAAGACCTGAAGCAGTGGGAAAAGAAAGGGAAAGAGAGGAAAAGAAAAAGAAAAAGAAAAAGATAAAAACAAACAAAAACAGAAGAAAACAAAAAAAAAAACGGAATATGATCAAATATGCTCAGGCTGGTATATAGATCAGTGCCACACACTAGATTCTGGGTGTATTTTGGTCTGTTAGAAGAAAGTGCCTCCCAAAATTTTAAAGAAAGAAAAACTTATATATGTACAAAAATAAGGGTTGATATGATGAAGGGATGGAATATGAATGTAAAGATGGAAATTATAAAAAAATTTATAAAAGGAATTGATAAGAAGTTGTTTGAAAAAAGAAAGAAGAGGATTTAAAAAAAAAAGAAAAAAAAAGGCAGAGAATGTGATCAGGCAGGGGAGTAGAATAAAACCATACACTAGAGATTTAGGGTATATTTTGATCTGTTAGAAGAAACTATCTCAAAATTTTAAAGAGAGAACAACTTATATATATATGCCAAAAATACGGGTAACTACTATGAAGGGATAGAATATGACTTTAAAAATGAAAAATAAAAATATTTTTTTAAACAAGAGATTGATAAGATGTTGGTTGAAAAAGGGAAAAAGAAAAATTCAAAAAAAAAACCAAAACAGTAAAAAAAATTAACTTTGAAGGACTACAGAATCATGGTAAAAAAGCCATGGATTCTATGTGCCATATTCCCCTCCTGCTGGAGTTCTGCCGTTCTCATTGATTGGTAAACTTGGTCTTGGCTGGCTGTTCTCGCTGATCTTATGGGGGAGGGGCTTGTTGCCGTGGTTCCCAAATGTCTTTGCCAGAGGCAGAATTGCCCTGCCCTTGCCGTTCCGGGCTAAGTAATCTGCTCGGGTTTGCTCTCGGGAGCTTTTGTTCCCTGCAAGATTTCCATACAGCTTTGGAGGCCGAGAGTGAAAATGGCGTCCTCCCAATCTCCGCCCCGTAGAAGCCGAGACCTCGGGGCCCCACTCCTCAGTGAGCCCCCAGAGAAAAGCAGTCAGTCACTCCCATCTCCCCGGTCTCCGGCTGCACTCCGTGCTCACCTGGCCTGTGACCGCGCATTTCTATCTCTGGCACCTGACCCCGGGTGGAGTCTCCAAACCCAGCAGATCCCTGTGGTGCGCTACCACGCCACTCCTCCTGGGGGGAGGAAGGTGAATCTCCTCGGATCTGCACCTTGTTGGGTCCCTGCTGGAGGAGCAGTGGCCTGACTGTGCCGGGGATCATGGTTTATGACAACCCCGAGCTGAGAGCCCACGCCTGGGCTCTGTCTCTGCAGTCGGCTTCCCAGCTCTGATCCCTGGGAGCTCTGCCACACTCAGGCACCCCCGGTCTTTCTGTGACCCCGAGGGTCCTGAGACCACACTATCCCGCGAGGGTTCCACCCCCCACTTAGCCACTGGAGTGATGTCCCTCAGCGGAGCAGACTCTAAAAGTTCTGATTTTGTGCTCCATGGCTCTATCACTTGCCAGAAGTGGCCAACGGAGGCCCCTCCCCCACGATCTATCCTCCCGAATATCACCTCGGATTCACTTCTCCGCATGTCCTACCTTCCAGAAAGTGGTCGCTTTTCTGTTCAGAGAGTTGTTGCTATTCTTTTCTTTGAACTCCTATTGAGTTTGTAGGTGTTCAGAATGGTTTGATCCTTATCCAGCTGAATTCCTGAGACCAGACGAAATCCAGGTCTCCTACTCCTCCGTCATCTTGCTCCGCCCTCCTTCTAATCTTTAATGATTCAATTAAGCCACTACCTCCTTTGCAAAATCTGTGCCTGACCCATCTCTTTCCAACCTCTCCAGTCCCCTCCTGTTTGCCCCACCCTCACCCCCACCAGTCCACAGGCCTAGCTACAAACTCACACCAACGAAGTAGAGTAGCTTTTTAGCCTGTTGCTCCCACAGGGCCATGCTCATTTTCATTTACCATTTGTTGCCTCCCATTATTTTAATCAATTTACTTTTCTGCCTCATCCATTCATTGTGAACTTTACAAGGGCACATATTTTACATCAATTATCTTTGGGTTGAAGAACATGGAACAGAGCTGGCACATAAGAACTCAATGAATGTTTGTTGCATTGAATGAATGTTGCAGTATTTCAGACACCAAGCAAGATGCTGAAGGTAAAACAGGAAAAATCCTTCATTCAACAATCCTCATGGAGTTTACAGTCCAAATGGGGGATCTTCTGGTAATTATCTGTTCATGCATCTGTGATAAAATTGTTTAGAATGCTTTGGTAATTATGGCTAATCCATTTAGCATTTATTGTGTGCCATGTATTACTCGGTACACTTTAGCTATATTAACTCCTTTAATATTTACAGTGATTTGACCTGAACCAAGGAAGCCTACCCCTGGACTCAGTGTGCTTAATGATCACACTGCACATCCGATATGATGAAGGAAATGAGTATGAAGAGGGATGACATTCCTAAGGTGGACCTTGAACTGTGCCACCATGTCAAATTTTGGAAACAAAAAAGATAATACTATATCTATCATTGTTTAATGTTTTTAACTTTGTAAACATTTTCTTAATTATTTTTTTCTATGTGAGGCAAGGTTTTATGCTGGAAACCAGAAGCTCAGAAGAATTATTTTTTTAAATTGGAATAGTTCTTTTCAGGAACTATTTATTTGTGCTCCAAATATTTGCCAAACATTGTGTTTTGCATTAAAGAATCACAAATAAATCATCAGTCTTGTCCTCTAAGGGCCCAACATCAAATAGGAGATTCAGGTTCATTTATTGAACACAACATATTTTGAGTTCTTTGATGTGTTAGGCACTGGAGGGATTCAGAGCTGAGATATTCTTTTGGGTTTGTGGACCCAATTCCAACATGTGTGTATGTGTGGAGGCTTCCTCCTCCCAATAAACAATTCTCAGATACCAGCAGGATAACAATTTTGACACTATCTACCTGGAGATAGCATCACATCCTATAGGTGAAGCGCTCAGACCCACAAGACTGTTTTCCCAGGGCACCTGGGTGGCTCAGTTGGTTAAGTGTCTGCCTTCGGCTCAGGTCATGGTCCCAGGGTCCTGGGATCGAGCCCCACATCAGGCTTTCTGCTCAGTAGGAAGCCTGCTTCTCCCTCTCCCATTCCCCTTGCTTGTGTTCCCTCTCATGCTGTGTCTCTCTCTCAAATAAATAAATAAAATCTTAAAAAAAAAAAAAAAGACTTTCCCCCCCATCCACTTTAGGTGCCAATCACAAGTCCAAGTTGTTACTTGTACTCCTGACTGAATAGCTATAAATCAGAGGTTCCTAAGACACCCTCCATGGGTTCAATTAATTTGCTAGAATGGCTCACAGAACTCAGGAAATGGTTTACTCACTGGATTACTGAATTTATTACAAAGGATATTAAAGGCCACAATTCAAAAACCAATGAAGAGATACATAGGGCAAAGTCCAGAACTAAGAAGTTTCTGTCCTCGTGGATCTTGTGGCCTGGCATGTTGGCACATGGAAGTATTCTGGTTTCTTAACCTGGAAGTTCTCTGAGCCCCCTTCTTTTGGGTTTTTTATGGTGACTTCATCACACTTTAAATCACTGGTCATTGATGATTGATTCAACCTCTAGCCTCTCTCCCCTTCCCGGAAATTAGGTGGGACTGAAAGTTCCAACCCTGTATTCATGGTTGGTTCCCTGGCAAGCAGCCCCCAATCCTTAGGTGCTTTCCAAAAATCACCTCATTAATATAAACCCAGTTGTGGAGAAAAGGGGCTGGTTATGAATAACAAGACACATATTTCACCCTCATGGCTCTGAAGCATTTTTAGGACTAGAGTAAAAGAGACCAAATATTATAACAAAAAGTGACAAGTGCCCTTGTCACTCAGGAAATCCCAAGGATTTTGGGAGCTGTGAGACAGGAACGATTGATGAAGACCAAATGTATATAAGAAATATATTTTGGTCATCTGAAAGACCAAGTATATAATATATTTCTTATAAATCATGATATCACAGATATGTAATCAGATGTTAACAAGTTGTGATAAATAAGGCAATATATACATATACATATATATATATAGTCAAAATAACACTTGATGCATTTCATAATGATGCATCCTTATTTTGGTAAGGGCCCCTGACCAATTCTAACACAGTGATTCTTAGATGTATTTGAAAATTAACAGAGTTTTAGAACATAATGAAATTCATGTAAGAGAAAGCATTTAATCCTTCTTTAGAGATAACATATCAATAAGGATATACACTTTAACTATATTTGGATTGTAAATAGATAGATATCATAATAAATTTCTCTTCTCTGGTTTTGCCAAATCTAAAAATTTGGGGGTCAAGATGCACAATATCAGTGCCTGTGCATTTCCTGGAATTATTGTGATAGGAAACAGCTCAAGTGTAGGTTATTTATATTCTTTTAAGTAAGAAGACTGGAGATATTAGGAGCTGCTCTCAGAAAAGAAGAGAAAATTCATTCTGCTTTTCTCTCCCTAATTTTTCAAATTGAAGCTTATGTGGGGGGATGACAAATAATTTTCCCTCTACCCTTCTAAGATCTTAGCTTGTAATAAAAGACAAATTAACAGGAGAAAAACAGAAGTTCAATAACATGTATACCTCCTGTATGCATGGGAGAAAACCCAGGAGAACTGAGTAACACCCAGAAATGGCTCAAGCCATCACCTTAAATGCCATCTCCAGCTAAAGATAAAAGCAAGACATTGGGAGGGTGGGGGAAGCCACTTATGGGAGCTTACCCAAAAGCACAGTACACAAGGGTCTGTCTGGTTGTTAATGCAGCTTTAAGTCAGTGCCTTCTTCACTGATAAGAATTTCTAGAGATTTGGTCATCCTCCTCTTCCTGGAGTGAGGGAGACACCCTTAACAAATGGAGATTCCCTTAATATGTGTAAATATTTCTGACAAGAGTCACTTCTCAGTTTTCTGAGCTTCTTCTGTGTCTCGTGTTTCTTAAAAATAATTAGCTTGAGGAAGGGAGAAAGATGGCAGAGGAGTAGGAGACCTAAATTTTGTCTGATCCGAGGAATTCAGCTAGGTAGGTATCAAACCATTCTGAACACGTATGAACTCAACAGGAGATCGAGGAAAAGAATAGAAGCAAATCTCTGAACAGAAAAGCAGCCACTTTTTGGAAGGTCTCTTCTGATTTGTTTAGTGTATATTTTTCTGGGGTTGATGTTACCCTGTTACCATTTTGTTCTCTCATTCATAAATTCTCCTGTGGACAAAATGACAAGATGGAAATACTCACCTCAAAAAAAAAGAATAAGAGGCAGTACCAACTGCCAGGGACCTAATCAATATGGACATTAGTAAGATGTCAGAACTAGAGTTCAGAATGATGATTATAAAGATACTAGCTGGGCTTGAAAAAGGCAGGGAAGATACTAGAGAAATCTTTCTGGAGAAATAAAAGAGCTAAAATCTAACCAAGTCAAAATCAAAAAGGCTATTAATGAGGTGCAATCAAAACTGGAGGCTTTAACTGCTAGGATAAATGAGACAGAAGAGAGAATCAGTGATATAGAAGACCAAATGATGGAGAATAAAAAATTGAGAAAAAGAGATAAACTACTGGATCATAAAGGCAGAATTTGAGATATAAGTGATACCATAAGACAAAACAATATTAGAATAATTGGGATCACAGAAGAAGAAGAAGGAGAGAGAAGGGAAGAAGGTATATTGGAGCAAATTATAACAGAGAGCTTCCCTAATTTGGGGAAGGAAATAGACATCAAAATCCGGGAGGCACAGAGAACCCCCCTGAAATTCAATAAAAATAGGTCAACACCCCAACATCTAATAGTAAAATTTACAAGTCTCAGAGACAAAGAGAAAATCCTGAAAGCAGCTCGGGAGAAGAGATCTGTAACCTACAATGGTAGAAACATTAGATTGGCAACAGACCTATCCACAGAGACCTGGCAGGCCAGAAAGGACTGGCATGATATATTCAGAGCACTAAATCAGAAAAATATGCAGCCAAGAATACTATATCCAGCTAGGCTGTCACTGAAAATAGAAGGAGAGATAAAGAGCTTCCAGGACAAACAAAAACAAAAAGAATTTGCAAACATGAAACCAGCCCTACAAGAAATATTGAAAGGGGTCCTCTAAGCAAGGAGAGAGCTGAAAAGTAACATAGACCAAAAAGGAACACAGACAATATACAGTAACAGTCACCTTACAGGCAATACAATGGCACTAAATTCATATCTTTCAATAGTTACCCTGAATGTAAATGGGCTCAATGCCTCAATCAAAAGACACACGCTATCAGATTGGATAAAAAACAAGACCCATCAATATGCTGTCTGCAAGAGACTCATTTTAGACCCAAAGACACCTCCAGATTGAAAGTGAGGGGGTGGAAAACCATTTACCATGCTAATGGACATCAAGAGAAAGCTGGGGTGGCAATCCTTATGTCAGACAAATTAGATTTTAAACCAAAGAATATAATAATAAATGAGGAAGAACACTATATCATACTTAAAGTGTCTATCCAACAAGAAGATCTAACAACTGTAAATATCTATGCCCCTAACATGGGAGCAGCCAGTTATTTAAGCCAATTAATAACAAAAGCAAAGAAACACATCGACAACAATACAATAATAGTAGGGAATTTTAACACCCCCCTCACTGAAATGGACAGATCATCTAAGCAAAAGATCAACAAGGAAATAAAGAATTTAAATGACACACTGGACCAAATGGACTTCACAGATACATACAGAACATTCCATCCCAAAGCAACAGAATACCATTCTTCTCTAGTGCCCATAGAACATTTTCCAGAATAGATCATATCCTAGGTCACAAATCAGGTCTCAACTGGTACCAAAAGATTGGAATCATTCCCTGCATATTTTTGGAACACAATGCTGTGAAACTAGAGCTCAATCACAAGACAAAAGTCAGAAAGAACTCAAATACATGGAGGCTAAAGAGCATCCTACTAAAGAAAGAATGGGTCAACCAGGAAATTAAAGAAGCATTTAAAAAATTCATGGAAACAAATGAAAATGAAAACACAACTGTTCAAAATTTTTGGGATGCAGCAAGGGCAGTCCTAAGAGGAAAGTATATAGCAATACAAGACTTTCTCAAGAAACAAGAAAGGTCTCAAGTACACAACCTAACCCTACACCTAAAAGAGCTGGAGAAAGAACAGCAAATAAAGCCTAAACCCAGCAGCAGAAGAGAAATAGTAAAGGTCAGAGCAGAAATCAATGAAATAGAAACCAAAAGAACATTAGAACAGATCAATAAAACTAGGAGCTGGTTATTTGAAAGAATTAATAAGGTTGATAAACCCCTGGCCAGATTTATCAAAAGAAAAGAGGAAGGACCCAAATAAATAAAATCATGAATAAAGGAGGAGAGATCACAACCAACACCAAAGAAATACAAACAATTACAAGAACATATTATGAGCAACTGTATGCCAGCAAATTAGATAACCTGGAAGAAATGGATGCATTCCTAGAGGTGTATCAACTACCAAAACTGAACCAGGAAGAAGTAGAAAACCTGAACAGACCTATAACCACTAAGGAAATTGAAGCAGTAATCAAAAATCTCCCAACAGGGACGTCTGGGTGGCTCAGTCCTTAAGCATCTGCCATCGGCTCAGGTCATGATCCCAGGGTCTTGAGATCAAGCCCCTCATTGGGCTCCCTGCTCCATGGGAGGCCTGCTTCTCCCTCTCCCACTCCCCCCTGCTTGTGTTCCCTCTCTCGCTGTCTCTGTCAAATAAATAAATAAAATCTTAAAAAAAAAAAATCTCCCAACAAATAAGAGCCCAGGGCCAGATGACTTCCTAAGGGAATTCTACCAAACATTAAAGAAGAATTAATACCTATTCTTCTGAAACTATTCCAAAGAATGGAAATGGAAGGAAAACTTCCAAACTCATTTTATAAGGCCAGCATTACCTTGATCCCAAAACCAGACAAAGACCCTATCAAAAAGGAGAATTTACAGACCAATATCCCTGGTGCACATGGATGCAAATATTCTCACCAAAATACTAGCCAATAGAATGCAACAGTTCATTAAAAGGATTATTCACCACAACCAAGTGGGATTTATTCCTGGGTTGCAAGGTTGGTTCAACATCCACAAATCAATCAATGTGATACATACATTAATAAAAGAAAGGACAAGAACCATATTATCCTCTCAATAGATGCAGAAAAAGCATTTCACAAAGTACAGCATCCTTTCTTGATTAAAACCCTTCAGAGTGTAGGGATAGAGGGTACATACCTCAATATCATAAAAGCCATCTATGAAAAACCCACAGTGAATATCATTCTCAATGGGGAAAAACTGAGAGCTCTCCCCCTAAGATCAGGAACATGACAGAGATGTCCACTATCACCACTGCTATTCAACATAGTACTAGAAGTCTTAGCCACAGCAATCAGACAACAAAAAGAAATAAAAGGCATCCAAATCGGCAAAGAAGAAGTCATACTCTCACTCTTTGCAGATGATATGATACTTTATGTGGAAAAGCCAAAAGACTCCACCCCAAAACTGCTAGAACTCATACAGGAATTCAGTAAAGTGGCAGGATATAAAATCAATGCACAGAAATCAGTGGCATTCCTATACACCAACAACAAGAGAGAAGAAAGAGGAAAGAATGTCCAGTGGAAAAAAGACAGTCTCTTCAACAATTGGCGTTGGGAAAATTGGGCAGCCATATGCAGAAGAATGAAACTGGACCATTTCCTTACACCACACACAAAAATAGACTCAAAATGGTTGAAAGACCTAAATGTGAGACAGGAGTCCATCAAAATCTTAAAGGAGAACACAGGCAGCAACCTCTTCGACCTCAGCTGCAACAACTTATTCCTAGAAACATCACCAAAGCAAGGACAGCAAGGGCAAAAATGAACTATTGGGACTTCATCAAGATAAAAGGGTTTTGCACCACAAAGGAAACAGTCAACAAAACCAAAAGACAACCAACAGAATGGGCGATGATATTTGCAAATGACATATCAGATAAAGGGCTAGTACCCCAAATCTATAAAGAACTTATCAAACTCAACACCCAAAGAATAAATAATCAATCAAGAAATGGGCAGAAGAGGGTGCTGGGTGGCTCAGTTGGTTAAGCGACTGCCTTCAGCCCAGGTCCCAGGGGTCCCAGGATCAAGTCCCACATCAGGCTCCTTGCTCAGCGGGGAGTCTGCTTCTCCCTCTGACACTCTCCCCTCTCATGCTTTCTCTCTCTCTCTCTCTCTCAAATAAATAAAGAAAATCTTAAAAAAAAAAAAAAGATATGGGCAGAAGACATGAACAGACACTTTTCCAAAGAAGACATCCAAATGGCCAACAGACACATGAAAATGTGCTCAACATCACTTGGCATCAGGGAAATCCAAATCAAAACCTCAGTGAGATACCACCTCACACCAGTCAGAATGGCTAAAATTAACAAGTCAGGAAATGACAGATGTTGGCCAGGATGTGGAGAAAGGGGAACCCTCCTACAGTGTTGGTGGGAATGCAAGCTGGTGCAGCCACTCTGGAAAACAGTATGGAGGTTCCTCAAAAAGTTGAAAATAGAGCTACCGTACAACCCAGCAATTGCACTACTGGGTATTTACCCCAAAGATACAAATGTAGTGATCCGAAGGGGTACATGAACCCCAATGTTTATAGCAGCAATGTCCACAACAGCCGAACTATGGAAAGAGCCAAGATGTCCATAAATAAATGAATGGATAAAGAAGATGTGATATATATATATATATATATATATATATATATATATATATAATCGAATATTATGCAGCCTTTAAAAAAAGGAAATCTTGCCATTTGCAACAACGTGGATGGAACCAGAGGGTATTATGCTAAGTGAAATAAGTCAATCAGAGAAAGACATGTATCATATGATCTCCCTGATATGAGGAATTCTTAATCTCAGGAAACAAATTGAAGGTTGCTGGAGTGGTGGGGGGGTGGGAGGGATGGGGTGGCTGGGTGATGGACACTGGAGAGGGTATGTGCTATGGT
Organism: Neomonachus schauinslandi; assembly: GCF_002201575.2. Lineage (NCBI taxonomy): Eukaryota > Metazoa > Chordata > Mammalia > Carnivora > Phocidae > Neomonachus > Neomonachus schauinslandi. The sequence goes on from NC_058411.1 coordinate 17,537,514, forward strand.
GAGCACTGTGAATTGTGTAAGACTATTGAATCACAGATCCATACCTCTGAAACAAATAATACATTATATGTTAAAAAAAGAGAAGATAGCAGGAAGGGAAAATGAAGGTGGGGAAACTGGAGGGGGAGATGAACCATGAGAGACTATGGACTCTGTGAAACAAACTGAGGGTGCTAGAGGGCAGGGGGGTGGAGGGATGGATTAGCCTGGTGATGGGTATTAAAGAGGGCACATACTGAATGGAGCACTGGGTATTATACGCAAACAATGAATCATGGAACACTACATCAAAAACTAATGATGTAATGTATGGTGATTAACATAACATAATAAAATAAAATAAAATAAATAATTAGCTTAGAGTAATTATATGCCAAAGAGGCAAATTTTTGGGGTGAAAATTTTGCTTCCCTTCACCTGGAAGGTCCCTGACTCATGAAAGACCCAAATGTTTGAAATCCATGTTGTTCCTGCCTCTTCAGGAGGGGAGGCTTTAACATTTATGTGGTTTTGACATAATGGAAGTATGAGGTCACCAAAACCCAGGAAATCCAGATCAGGGGATAAAATTTTCTGAAACTTCTCATAGTGTAATTTTATAGAGATGCAACTAAGTCAACAACTAATTCACACAGTTTTGGGGCTATATGCTGGCCAAGGAAGAGTGGGTTTGCAGGTTCACAGGATGGGACTGTGGTCTATTTATCTTCCCTGCACAGAAAGCCAAAAAATGAAGAGATAAAGAAAGAATAATACTGTGCATTAGAGAATTTCTTTAGGGAAAACCTAGAGAATTAACTTTGAGTCGATATTCCATACTCCTTTTGTTTTGAGAATGGTGGTTGTTTCTCAATTTACTTTTCTTACATTTGAGATCAGTTTACTATATCTATTGTATATACATCACTGGCTCCAGGCCTGTACCTTAGCCCACGATCCTTTCTGTGTTCATCATCATTAGATGCTCATGTGAAGCCATCAAGGGCATGTTGAATAACTCATTTTCCTTAATTTTTTTAAAAAATGTCTTTAAAAGGCAGGCAAATGTACCAATTTTAGAGATGCTTAACCAATTGAGGGAACATAACAGAGTTCATTCCTTTTAAAAATATTGAGGATTATAAGAGAAAAATCTGAACCAGTCTCAAGAAATAACAAAACAAATAGCAGTTCCAATTATAATTTAAATGAGCACTGGAAAGGGAGTCAAGATGATGTGGGAAACAAAGGTGGAAGAATAATTTAAAAAATTATTAAATGTCCTTACTACTTACAGTCCATGGACAAGTCCTTAAAACAGGCAGAATGACATTCCTCTAGGAACTCAGCTGCCTTGATGTTAATACCTTGCTAAGGGCAAAGGCAATCTTAATCCAACTATTAGTTGGATCCTGTAAGTCTACTTTAACATATAAAAATTCCTTTGGAAACTTCCTTTATCTCTACCCCACCCCCAAGATATATTTTGGCAATTATCGCCAAAGCATATGATGCACCGATATACATCTAAAGGGTCTCATGACTAAGGTTTTATTAGACAGTAATAAATCACCTCTTCCTAACAATAGCTAGCCCCCTGGAGGCCTTGGAAACCTTGCTTCCAAAATTCCTTAAAGACTTACACTATCCCTAACCCTCTCCCAGGTTGAGAGTACACAAGGAGCCACTCCTCATGACCCTAGTGCAGCTCTTTCTGCCCACAGGTCCTGTCCACATGCTTTAATAAAAACATATTTTTGCAACAAAGACATCTCAAGAATTCCTTTTTGGTCATTGGCTTTGAACCCTTCCTACATCAAAGAGACCAGTGCTTAAGATTGGGCTCAACATCACGGAGCACGACTTAACCTCACTGAGCCTCCATGCACTCCTTTATTAAGCAAAATCATCCAGAAGGGTGTCTCAACCCAGGTACTATTGTCAATTGGGGGAATTTCTTTGTTGCTGGGGGCTGCCCTGTGCATTACAGGGTATTTTTTCTCCTCTTGCACAAAATGACAAGAAAGTTAGCAGCACATTCCCAGGCAGAATGTTATTGAGGCTGAAGAAGACTGAAGGAAATAGGGATTTTCTACAAGAACCTGCAAAGAGAAAGAAAAAAAAATGCCTTTCCAGTTGAGATGTTTTAGTTTCTGCAGAAGAATTGGAAATGTGGGCGTAAAATGACAAGCACCTCTCTCTCTTTGACCTTCTCTGATAGTCATCAACCTTAGCAGATGCCTGAGAACTGAGAATGTCTTTTCCCTTGGTTCCCTGGAATCCCGCAAGGGTTCATTAAGACCCCAGCCACCAGCTTCTGCTCAGAATCTCTTTCAAAGATCTTTACATTCAGCACCCAATCACATTTGCATACTTTTGACTTCCTCTTAGATAATTTCCCTGCTGTGTCTGAGGAGAAAATCATCCTATTCTAGTTTTTCTCTCTTGTTTTTACAGCCAGGAGCTACCTTTGCATTTTTCTCTGGCTGTGAACATTGTTTCATTGTTTTCTTTTCCTTATTACCCTGATTACTTGATGTATTCATGACATTGGTACTTGAACTTTTTTTTTTTTTTTGAACAAAGCATAAAGGAGTGAAAGCACTGGATAGGGCCTTGGTAGACTGGGAAACATGATTCCTGGTTCCAGACTAGTCAATGAGCAGTTATTGACTCAGGCAGTTTTCTCCTTTAAAAAAAAGTGATGTTTGAACTAAAAGATCTTAGTCTGAGATCACCACATGTCTGGAATTTTCTTGCATAGCCCTGTATTTTCATATTCTGATTGTGAACTTATAGTTAACAAGCCATGTCTTAATTTTGAGTTAGTAAAGCATGGTCAATATATCACCAATCTATCTTCCCAGCCAACCCTAAGGACATGAGATTCTTGGGAGGCCAGATGGTTGGGACATTATATTTATCTCATTTGGAAACAAAGGGAAGGCATTCTCTTCTTTTGGGAGCAGTGCTGCTTTTTTTGTTTTGTTTTGTTTGTTTGATCATTACTTTCAGTGCATAGCAGTTCTGATATTCATGAAAATGTTTTAGGATCTGTCAAGAGGACTTGGGATAACATTGTTCTAGTGCCTCTAAAGTTAATGGGATAGTAGTCATTACCAGCCAATACTTGTGTGCAAATCCTACTAGATTCAGACATGGAGTTGAGGTCTGGAATGATTCCATGTACAGTCCATGTTGAGGAGACTCCCTTCTTTTGGAAGACTCATTCTGTTAGTGTAAGTGGTAAAATCCATATAGTTAATCTACCTGTCTCCCATTCCAGGTAAGGGGATTAATCTGTTTAGTAGTAAATGGATGTGTTTCTGGGAGCCAACAAGGTTAGCCAATGGGTTCATTTTCCAGTTTTAATCATGAAATATGGGCACAGCGATTGAGGCTGTCTAGTAGCATTTGGGAAGCCAAAATAATTTTTCTTTTTAGAAAGAAACAAATACCGATGATATTACTCTACCCAGCCCCTTCCACTGTTGAATGTTTTAGTCATTTATCATGCTAGTAAACATATCTGTATGGCCTATAGATAAAAGTGGAAACATCAATCTGTTTAGCTAATCCTTATTTTCTTCCAGTGGATGAAAAAAATATATTTTTCTCTGTTTTATCAGCAACAGTATAACCCTACCTTTCAACAATTCCTTCCCAGCACTTATTTCTTTCTACTTCCTTTAATAAACAAATTCAGTGTTGAACACATGACTTTTACACCTCTATTAAACTTGGCAGACTGTGGGGATGCTGAAACATGCTGGTGAGTAGGAAAGAAGATGCCTTTTCATGTGGCCTTGCAATGCAAACATTTTGGGAGTGTTCAGTTCCTCTGCCACACTGGACTTATACTCCTTTTTATTGGAGCTCCAATGACTTTGTTTCCATGGGGAAATTGGTGCTCTACTGAAAAACTTTGGTAAATGGTAAGAACATATTTTAGGAGTTTCTGTGGGTGAAGAGAAAGATTTTTTTTTTTTCTGTTTGGGAAATAGAAAACAAAACCACTTTAAAAAGAAATTAAAATAACTTGTTAATCCTTTCCATTGAGGGCTAACAGTTGTTTAGAAAACTGAGTTTAATATAGTCGCTTAAACCAGAAATGTTCAACAACTGATACAATTGCAAGACTGAGAGAAGGAATGAATTTGCTGGAAAAGCATGAACATTTTTAGTAAAAATTATGAGAATTTTTGTTAATTAAGGTAATTATAAAATTTTTCATCCAAACTAGGATTCTTTTGAGCATGGGAAGAAGAGCTAAGGATAAATATGCTGAGACAGCAGGTGTAATTCAAGAGGGTCCTTGGGAAACCTGGAGATATGGCAGCTCTGGAATAAGTCACCTGCTGATTAGGCAGAGGGAAAGTCACTATTTGCAGGCAGTCAGCTGAAAGACAATCTCAAAGCATGAGAGAATTCTTCAAAGTGAAGATAACATACATAATTTGTTCCAGTGTGCTTTTGTGTTCTAGTCATATTCTTTCTCTGAAAAGTATCAAACACACAATAAAATAAATCTCCAAAGCATAACAACCTCTTAAATGTGCAGAACACTTTTCATCAGAAAGAATCACAAAGGATGTGGGAAACTTTATAAATTAAAAGACCTTTTTTAAAAAAAAAATTGAATGCTGTCAAAATCTCTTCAAAATAAGCAACATCTGCTTCTGTAGAAGAATAGCCTGTATTCATAACCATCTACTTTCCTATATGTCATGTTTTTTCATGTTAAAATATAACCTGTAGTTAATGGTTACACAAGGCTTTAAGAAGGAAGGTTAAGAATGTAATCAGAGAGAGAAGCAAGTTGAAGATATATAGAACCTAATATGAAACCTGAGTACCCTATTCCAATGATAGGCTAGCAAAATAGTTAACCTACTTCATTTGGGACAGTTTTCCTGTTAAATTCTGGTTTCATGTTTAGACATCTCATTAAACCATAAAATACATTATCCTCTTTATTTTCTACTTTATGAGAGAAAAACTATCCATTCACTCACTCACACATTCAACTAGTCAACCATTCATTCAACCAGTCAATTATTTCCATAAGTATTTAGTGAGTACCTACAATATGCCTGAAACCTATGAATTTAGGTACAGAATCCCCCCTTGCAATTCCAAAATCCAAAAATGTCTGAACACCAAAAACTTTTATAACCTATATGGGGGCAAAAGCTGATGTGGCTTGAACTACTTCATGGAAAACCCACCCAGAATTGACATGAGAGTATTGCCAATCTTTGTCTATCCTCCTTAGTGTGAATACCCACATATTTCACTGCAGAATTATTAATGTGCTTTATTATAATTCTGCCCAGATCAATCTCGGTTATTATATAACAGGCAGTATTTTCAATCTGAGAAATTCTGAAACCTGAATTTCCTTTAACCTCAGAAGTTTTGGGTCAGGGACTATGGCTCTCTACTGTTCATAATGTTAGGAAATTGAGCTCCTACAACTCACAAGAGGTAATACATTCCTGCTCTTTAGTAGAAGAAAATAGTGGAAAGTATGCTTCATTCAAAAGTTCTCACTCAGACATGCATCCTTGTGAGATGTTGTCTGAGTGTGTGTGGCTAATATTGTTTTTTAAGAGTCAAAAGAATCCAATTCTCTCTCTTTGAAGGGCAGTGGACCCCTACCAAGAAGACACAGCAACATCCTGTCAAACAGTGGTGAGCAGTCTCTGCCCATGTGGTCTAAAATAAAAATAATTGAAACATGGTGTTCCTGAAGTTTTCAGCTTCCCTTCACAGTCACAGAAAGGAAAAGGACAGTGAACCGGGTGGGGTTTCAAATTTCAGTCTTCCTGTCCCTTAGACATAAGCCAGCTAAGGAATCTAAAATCAGAATAGAAAAAAAAAAAAAAAAAAAAAACTGCGAAAAGACTCAAGTATGATCAAGCAGATAAACATCATAAATGGTGCTTCATTCATACCTTATTTTCTTTCTAGATCTCTCCAACATCTCACACTTACTAAAAGGCCTTAAGGGGCTGATGTTGGTGAATTAATACACTAAAAGTCATCATTAGAATAAAAAATGAACTGTTCTTAAGAACATCCATCATGGCTGCAGATGTTTTTCGTGTTCACAAGTTACAAAAACACCCCTCCACCCCTGTCTCAAACCATTACAATACACATGAATCATCTTGTGTAATCTTGTCCAACCTCTGCTTGGTTAGTTTCTACTTCAACTGGCAGAACAAAGAAAGGCAATGCATTTTAACAATGGCATATACAGAACCACATGAAAGCCCAAATGACATATGCAGTGGTACTATTCCAAATAAAAGACCAAAGCTGATTCACTGGGACAACCTCTTTGGTTACAAAGGTAATAGCTATGTACAGATTTATAGAACCACATCAGGGTGAGGTAAATGACTCTAATGTTTCTTTACCGTGAATACTGCAGTAAAAGCAACACAGTAGTTTAAGTGGTTTGGGAAAAGAAACTTTCTTACAAATGGACTACTATAATCCTTTTTTTGATATATATTAAAGTAGTTAAAATTAAAAACAAGCCTTCTAGTTTAGGAAATAAAATGATCAAGTAGCCCATTCCTGCATGGGGATTACAATAAAGGTATATAAAGATGGAATAAAGAAATTGTTTTCCATGTTTTCTTGTTTAATCATTCTCTTAAATAATTTGGAAAAACAAACAAACAAACCCTGCAACATAAAAATCAGTTGAGATGGAAGAAAAACAAAAGGCCAAAGACTTTCACAAGACAATCCTTCATCACAGGTATTTTGGTAGGATAGTTTAGACATTTTGTGTACCTATGGAAAGCAATCCAAAGAATAATATGAACCAAACATAGCCAAGCCTCTGTTTGACTTTCATGTGGATTTTAACTGACAATGCAAGGCTTCATACTTATAAGATGGCATAATTCTCCTAAATGATAATGTTTGTGGTGGCACAATAGAGAATCTCATATACAATGTTGTGGACCACCTCTTTAAGTACTATACCCAATACATAAGAGTTCTTTCTCTCTGAGGACTGCTCATCCTGTCCGTAAAGCTGGGTCTATAGCTGCCATGTATACAAATGTGATTGGGTCACTCTGAATACAGTAGATAGGTATGAACATAAAACTTAAATTGTCCTCCCTTAGTCTCTCTCCCAGAAAACTGGGATTGAGACTTATAGACAACCTATTTGTTGAGCAGAGGAGATGGGAGCCCACGGGCTATGGGATGGCAGTCTTACCTGCCAAGAAAAGGAAAACTGAGTAACCCAGAGTGGGGAAGGAAGAATGAAACAGGTGGACAGAGAGAGGGTCTGGACACAGCGGGTGTCATCTGGGCTCCTTCTGGCTTTCCATCTCCAAGTTTAGCTACTTACCTGCCTTCATTTTCTGTAAAACATTTCTGTATCTTTATAATATATATATTTTTAAAAGTGACTTTCAGTCAAGAGCCTCTCCATTGATTACCTATGAGCCCAGATGAAGTACACTTCATATTCTTGGAACTGTCTCTGCAGCATCAGTCCATCACATTGCCCACAGCCTATGCCAATGATTCTTTCCTAGGATGTCATGAGAAAACATTTGGTGTACTTACTTTGTTGTTTAGTCTTCCAATTTTTTGAGGGTTCCACTGGGCACACCTTTACTGATGGTAAATGGCATCATATCTTCCCCAGACTTCATCTTGCAAATAGTTACAAAATATTTGAACCAAGCAAAAAGTCCTCTTACATCTGCCATAGTCAGGGAGTGGGTAAGGTGGAGGACATAAGGTAAAGGAACTCAATTAGTTTTGCTGGTCACTTTCATAACTTCGTGATTTCTTCACTGACTGCCTGGTGTCTCAACTCTCTCCATCCCTTTTCTCATGAAAATTCAGTTCTTACTAATATAAGACAATTTAAGTTCAATTTGCTGATACATTCCACCTCTTATACCTGAACACTTGCCTCTTTTTTTTCCTATCTCAGCCCTTTCTGCATCCCTATAGCTAAATCTACTACTAACTTCCATTCTCAATCCTTCATCCATTCCTTGTAGAATTTCCATTCTTAGGTCTGTGACACTCATCATTATGTCCTCAGACTTTGGATTCTTTTGTTGGATTCTTACATTTTTCTTTCCCACTTATTTATATATGCTTTATTTGATGTAGGATCTAGAGTCTTCAGAGCTAATTAACTGACAATAATATACATGTATCCCACAACTAAAATGCTTCTTTCCCACAAGGTTGGGCCAAATAGAATTATATTACCAAATTATTTTTATTGGTTCTCTGGTGCCCTCAGTGAGATCTAATGTCCTATCTTGAGTCTTAGCTCTTGCTGGTTTACTTACCCTATACTTCAGTTTTCTTTTATGGCATTTAAAATAGCCCTGGGGCACCTGGGTGGCACAGATGGGTTAAATGTATGACTCTTGGTTTCAGCTCAGGTCTGATCTCAGGGTCATGAGATTGAGCCCCACATCAGGCTCTACTCAGTGCAGAGTCTACTTGAGTTTTTTTCTCCCTGTGCCTTTGTCTCTCCCTCCCACTCTCTCTCTTTCTCCTTCTCTTGCTCAGAAATAATAAATAAATAAATAAATAAATAAATAAATAAATAAATAAATAAATAAATAAATAAATAAATCTTTAAGATAGCCCCAAATCTTAATGCCGTAAAGCAACAATTTTATCATAGTTCATGATTTTGTGGGTCAGGAATTTGGGCAGGGTTTGGCTGGGCAATTCTGTTCCACAGATTTTGATTTGGTATTCAGTTTGCAGCTGATCTGGCCTAGAGGGTCCAAGATGGCGTCATTCATTTGCCTGGCACATTGATGGAGATGGCTACTTAGCTGGAAGCCTGGCGTGGGCTCGTCTCCCTCTGTATGTCATTCTGAACATCCCACAAGGTTTCTTTAGTGGAGTAGTTAGATTTCCTGGTTCAGAGAATGAGCCTTCTGAGAGTTAGGTAGTAAAAGTTGCCAGTTTCTTAAGGGTAAGGCCTGGGACTACAAGGCATAATTTCTGTTGTATTCTATCAGTTAAAGCAGTCAAAGTGCTTGTCCAAATTCAAGAGGAAGAAATATAGACCCCTCCTCTTAAAAGGAAGTGCTTCAATAATTTGTGGCCCTCTTTAATCCACTACACCTGAGCAAGATTCTATTATTTGTCACCAGGTTTTTATGCATAGTCACAATTTCAATAACCATGGCTACTCCCAGCCTGTCTTCTTCATATTTCTTGGTTGCCTAGATTACTATGCCACACAGAACTGATTAGACACCTTGATACAGTGTCTTATATGAACAGTCACTGAAGCTCAGTCTTATCCCTTAGCCTGTTTCTATTTTCCATGATTAGACCTCTAGGTTTGCCATTTACACCAGCTTTGATTGTGACACCACACATTACATATGGGTAAAAAGATTAAATTAGCTAGGGGATGTAGTTCAGAAATAGCAGTGGCTTAATCAAGATAGAATCTTTCTTTCTTTCTTTCTTTCTTTCTTTCTTTCTTTCTTTCTTTCTTTCTTTCTTTCTTTCCTTTCTTCTTTCTTCTTTCTTTCTTCCTTCCTTTCTTCTTTCTTTCTTTCTTCCTTCCTTCCTTCCTTTCTTTCTTTCTTTCTTTCTTTCTTTCTTTCTTTTTTCTTCTTTCCTCTTTTTCTTTCTTTCTTTCTTTCTTCTTTCCTCTTTCTTTCTTTCTCTCTTTCTCTCTCTTTCTTTCTTCTTTCTTTCTTTTCTTCTTCCTTCCTTTCTTTTTTCTTTCTTTCTTCCTTTCTTTTTCTTCTTTCTTTCTTTCTTTCTTTCTTAGAGAGATAGCACAAGTGGGGGCAGGAAGGGCAGAGGGAGAGGAAGAGAGAGAATCTTAAGCAGGCTTCACGCCCAGCATGGAGTCTGATGTGGGGCTTGATCTCAGAACTCTGAGATCATGACCCAAGCTGAAATCAAGAGTTGGATGCTTAACCCACTGAGCCACCCAGGCACCCCTAGACATTATTTCTAAATCACATAAAAGGAATTAAAAAATAATTAGTCAAGGGCAGGTATGGTGGGTCCATATCTAGGCAATTTGTTGTTGTTCTATCATTTTTAATACATGGTTTTGATCCTTAAAATTACTTTATAAATGTTGTTGCTCCAGCTATCACAGTTGAGTTCCAGGCAGAGAAGCAAGAAGAGGGTGGTAAGAGGGGGCAAAAATGCCTGTCTATTCTCCTGTTGAGGAGCCTTCCTGCATAGTTTCACCTAACAGCTTCCACTTAACTATTCGTCCACCTGTTCTTACAAGAGAGGTGAGAGAGGTAGGTTTTTGTTTGGACACATAGAGAACTAGTATAAAATCAGGATTCTGTTACTAAGGACAAAAGCAGAATGGATTTTTAAATTCATTTTAAAATCCATTTTAATAAAAGTTGCCAGTTTCTTAAGGGTGAAGCCTGGAACTACAAGGCATAATCTCTGTTGTATTCTATCAGTTAAAGCAGTCAAAGTGCCTGTCCAAATTCAAAAGGAAGAAATATACACCACATGAAGATGCATAGTTGGTTTCCTCTCTTCCCTCATTTCATCTCTTTTTTCACCATACTTTGGAATGGGTGAGTACTGGGTATTTATTTTTCAGTCCAAACAATGAGATAGTAGGAAAAGTCACATTGAACATCCTTCTACATTAGGAATTATGCCAAAACTAACTACTACTAAACTAGGGCTTTCTTCGATCCTCAAGTACCACAGATACCATATTTACTCATGAAGATGATAGTAATCACCTTTCACATTAATCACTATAGAGAGAATAAAGATGATACTCCTTTCAAATGTTTGCTTACATTCCATTGGACAAATTGGCTTAATTTGATGCCCCATTCTTGGAAGTGTCCCTTGATAATCGGGTAACCTGAGTATCATTCTTAGATTCTAATCAAAAGAAGTTCCAAAAGTCTACACTTCTACACGTTTTCAAGTTACTGAATATCCTAATATATACATCATTTATTTATATAATGATATAAATATAATAATTATATAAATATATCATTAAAATATTTGATAATTTAAAATTTCACTAGTTTATACTCATCTCCAAGATGGCACTCTCTTTTAGATACTTGAGTTCTTGCTTTTGTTTTTGCTTTATATTTAAAGCTTTGTATTTTGAAATAATTATAGACTCATAGGAAGTTGCAAAAAAAAGTACATACTGTTCTATAGATGCTTGCATTTTGTTGTGAACCTGGTCATTGGAAAAATAATGTATTCATTTTATTTGGTGGTTAAATATATTCAATATTACACTTTCAAAGTCATCAACATGTTAAAAAATATTTAGAGCACTCAGGTTTATGTAATTTCTGCAATAAGATCAATTTCAATTATTTAGTTATCATTAAAGACCCAGGCTTACTGCCTCATTTACCACAAACTCACCAAGAACATCAGGGATACTTGATGCTTAAGTAAGGAAATCCTTAGGTTGGAGAAGTACAATTGCAAGGAAAATTCATGTATGTAAGAAATTTCTTAAAGTAAAAATTTACAAAATGCGTATTTTTGTAGGTGATCAAATTCTCTAGGCTTATAGTTTCATAAAAAGCATATTACTAACTTATTTGAGACTTGTGTTAGTATAGTTCCATAGATTTTGCCCAATACTTCAAATGCTCTATTACACTAATTTCTCAAAATAAGTCCATGAACTTAGAGTAGCTCTTATTCTTCCCAATTTTGAAATGAAGTTTTAGTGGCTTAGAGAGCCTGGATGATTCATCTTTGTTTATGTAGCTGATTCCTGGCCCAGCTCAGACCACACTCTACTACACTGCATGAACTTTTTTTTTTTTTTTTTTTTTTGATGTGGTGCCTCATAAATAAGAATTTGCTAAATAAGGTGAATTATATTGATGACTTTTGTACCTTATTATCACTAGATTTGGAGGTTATATTTGATACACAACTTCAACTGATAGAAATTTTGTCGAATATGACAATTAATCTTTCAAAATTAGCCCTGGTGAGTACTTCTGTTTACATCTGTTAATCCTTTCTTAAAAGATTAATTCAACAAGCATTGAAACATATCTGGGCAGGAAAAGAGTTGATTCTCCAATAAATTATAATTAAATCCAAATGGAATTAGGCAGGCTCTTTGAACCTTCACATTTTGGCCAATTATTATTGCAATATTGCCTGGATTTGGTTAGTACAAGTGGTACATCAAGATCGCTGTGGTATTGTTGTTGCTTTCTTTAGGGTGCAGCAAAAGTCTAATTGTACTTATGCTTGTTTTTTTTTCCATTGTGTGTCTTAGGCCCTTCGTCCCATGGCCAATGCCTTCCTAAAGAATGGAATTTTTATACTTCAAATCTGTTCATTTGAAGGGGAAATATAGTAATTATTTTCAACTCCTAAATATGTATGGAAGGTAATTGCTTCAGCCAGTTCACCATTAGTCAACTCAAAGTAAAGTGTTAAAGGATGGGCCATGAGACAGTAACATTTTGGTGGCAATGGGAAGAAAAGATATGGCCAAATTTTTGTTCTTTAAATCCTCAGTGATTACATGTTTTGTGTGGTCTTGCCGCTAACCCCTTTTGCTCCCGAAACTACACTACCAATGTGTACAAAGATACCTCCCTTGACTACTCAGATCAATCAACGAGGACACATGGACCCACAGTTACAGAAAAGCACAGTGGGGAATACAGAGAAACAGTACATGCTTTCCAGTGTCCAAACATTTAGGTCAGTCTTTATGCAAAATTAGTGGCCCTCTTTAACCCTGTTCTGATGTAACATAATAAACAAATAGGCCTGCTACACAGGAGAGAAGCAGTGCACATGAATATAATTCATAAGATAATTAGTACAGTCTACTGTGGCCAAGTAGAGACAGATGTGACACCTGCTTTTGGGAAAAAATGAGAAAGAAAGAAGAACAGCATAGGTCAGTTCCTTTTCTAGGGAGATTTGTGGTCACACACAGGCCACATTAGCTGGCATAGAAAACAGCATTTTAAATAGACCAAAGTATCTTTGAAAGGCAAATTATAAATATGAGTGCAATTAAAAACACAAACTAAATTCTCCAACCAAATGAATGGTCAAATATATGTGCTGGGGTGGAGCATCTACACAGCAGCAGTTGTTTAGAATATTAAAATCTTTTTTTTTTTTATTTTTAAGATTTTTTGTTTATTTATCTGAGAGCGAATGGGAGACAGAAAGCATGAGAGAGGGAGGGTCAGAGGGAGAAGCAGGCTCCCCGCCGAGCAGGGAGCCCGATGCGGGACTCGATCCCGGGACTCCCGGATCATGACCTGAGCCGAAGGCAGTCGCTCAACCGACTGAGCCACCCAGGCGCCCCTAAAATCTTTTATATGCTAAAAGAATCAATTGATTTGCCTATTATATCATATAAAAGTTTTCAATAAACTTTCTTTTTTTTTTTTAATTAAAAAGTACTATTGTTAAACTGGCCAGATCTTTATACAGTCGGCGGTGGAGGGAAGTGGTTTATAGCAATATGTGAAATTTATTGTGTTTTGCCATGATATATAATATAAGTGAAAATAATACCACCATCTAAGAATTCTGACTTAGCCCATTTTGAGTCAAGCTAGGATGATCTATGCCCATGAATTTATGTAATATTTGATTGAAAACAATTGCTTCTTGTCAGGGTTGCAAGAATTCAGTGCCGGTTTATGCAACCTGAAACACCAACCAACAAACACACATAATACTGTCACCACCCACCCATTCAAGTGTTGGCGTGTTTTCCTCCCTAAGCTGAGGCAGACGTTTATGCAGAAAGCATATAGGGAAGAACTCTGCAGACCAACACGTTTGGGGGAGTGAAGAGAAGCAGGAGGGGGTGGAGACAGAAGTTGAACTGTAAAGCAGTTGCAACTGGAGAGAAGGAGAACGTTTGCTCATACCTCTTAGGGTCCTGGGATGAATCTGAAATTTAAACTGACAAAGACAGACTTGCAGAAGAAAAGCATGCAAATTTATTTCAGTTTTTCATGACACAGGAGTCTTCACTAGGAAATGAATAGTCTGATTGATGTACTTTAATGTTCAATTTGCTGAACAGTGCACAGTCATGGGGGGATAGGACAGGTGGGAGAATGAGGTAATTACAGCAAACTGGGGAAAACTGAGCAAAGCCTGTTTGTTTGGATTCTTCTTGGTGTCCCTTTGTCTTTAGAGGGAGGGCACCTCTCACAGGAAGGTTTTAATATCCTGTTTCAGGGAAAAAGGATGAAAGGGGGAAAGAGGTCATAGGGACCGTTCTGCTTCTGCCATCTTCTTAAACTCCTTCTGTTTAAAATATTTGGTGTGCCCAGGTGCCATATTTGGGGGTAGTATGTCCTGAGCCCCATCACAACCTGTGCCCTAGCTAAACCCACAGTGAACTCAGACACTGGGTTGTCGGTTAGAGTTGTCCCAAATTGAGAGTGAGCTTTTGACTTTTTACCACCTTTATTTCCAAACATCATCCAATCACATATATCTTTTTATTTTTATTTTTTAAAGAATTATTTACTTATTTTATTTATTTTTTTATTTTTTTTTTAAAGATTTATTTATTTGAGAGAGCGAGAATGAGAGAGAGAGAGAGTACATGAGAGGGGGGAGGGTCCGAGGGAGAAGCAGGCTCCTCGCTGAGCAGGGAGCCTGATGCGGGACTCGATCCCAGGACTCCGGGATCATGACCTGAGCCGAAGGCAGTCGCTTAACCAACTGAGCCACCCAGGCGCCCTATTTACTTATTTTAGATAGAGAGAGAAAACATGAACAAGAGGAGCAGAGGGAGAGAGAATCTCAAGCAGACTCCGTGCTGAAAATGGAGCTCCAGGCAGGGCTCCATCTCACTGCCCTGAGATCACCACCCAAACCAAAACCAAGAAATGAACACTCAACCGACTATGCCACCCAGGCACCCCCACATATATCTTTTTAAAAACTATAACCCGTGAAACCTTAAACTCATAAGACTGAGCATTCAATGATTTATCTAGGGCAATGGTTGTCCAAAAGTAATCCTTGTAATAAGCAACATCAACATCACCTGGGAACTTGCCAGAAATCCAAATTCTTGGTCCCTACCCCAGACCTTCTGATTCAATGACTGGGGTGTGGCTTAACAACCTGTGCTTTAAACAGGTCCTCCAGGAAATTCTAATATACTCTAGAGTTTGAGAACCATTGATTTGGTAATTTTAAAACATATTTCAATAGTTGGGGGAAAATGCTCTTCAGAATTTTTCAAAATTATAGAGTTGGATTGGAATGAATGAACAGGTGGAAGCACATTCATGAATTAGATTTTGGTTTATGTGAGTTTACTCAGTTTTTCTTAACTGTTTTCCTGTTTCACCTGGTTTCTGCTATGCATGCAGGTGACATCTGGATGCCTCGTCTGAGCGATGCACCTGTGTCAAAGACCATATTTGTGGTTTGTCCAACTATGTCCTAAGTAAGTGCTGAGCAGAAGGAACATATCATTTTACATGAATTGTTGGGAAGAAATAAAGAAGCCGTAAGAATGACAAGGATTTCCACTTTAGCAAACCTCGACAAGATCATGAAATAGCTTGTCTGGGGCTTTATGGTGATCATGAAGTCAAATGTTTATCTTCTATAAATTTAAGATCATCCAAAGTGTAATTCAGGATGGGAATTTTGTTCTATAAGTTTACACCCAATCCTTTTCTTGTTGAACTGTTCTTGCCTGTTTGCCGTTGGAATGAGGTTTTCTCCTAGTATTATATTGCTAGAAGAAGTGAGCTGAACCTAGTCACTTAATTCCATAGAATCAATTACTGGCAAGGGGAAAATAGTACTTTTACATGGTAGAAACCTAGCAAATACTACTTTAACCAAGTGGTCAAGGTTAGCATCACTGGTGATAAGCCATGTTGAATACATATACTAAATATCTTCTTTCATGTGGCTGTATCCTTCTTATCATTCAGGATCTGCTCAAATTTGACCTTCTCCGGAATACTTTAGGCCACCTAATCCAAGGTTATCTCCTACCTAGTTCTAGACCGTCCTTCCTTCCTTCCTTCCTTCTTTTTCTTTATTTCTCTTTCTTTCTTTCTTTCTTTCTTTCTTTCTTTCTTTCTTTCTTTCTTTCTTTCTTTCTTTTTCTTTCTTTCTTTCTTTCTTTCTCTTTCTTTCTTTCTTTCTTTCTTTCTTTCTTTCTTTCTTTCTTTCTTTCTTTCTTTCTTTCTTTCTTTCTTTCTTCTTTTTTCCTTCCTTCCTTTCTTCCTTCCTTCCTTTCTCTTTTTTTCTTAAAGATTATTTTTTTGAAAGAGAGAGAGAAAAAGAGCATGTGAGTGGGGGTAGGAGCAGAGGGAGAGGGACAGGCAGACTCCACGCTGAGCATGGAGCCCAACGTGGGACTTGATCTCACAATCCTGATTATCATGACCTGAGACGAAACCAAGAGGCAGGCACTTAACCGACGGAGCCACACAGGTGCCCCAGCTCTAGTAATTCAAATTACTACTTCTTTATCTCATTCATCAGTATCTGCCAAGGATTTAAAATATTACCTGCCATATGTTAGGCATTCAATCAATACTCTTTTAAAGGGACTTGTCCAGGTCTCTTGTAAGCCACACGTACAAAATGTGGAATTTGAATTCAGTTTTACTCTAATAATCCATCATTTCTTCACCAAGCTTCCACGTCTGTAAATAATATTATCATCACAATAAATAATAATAATTAACACTTACTGACTTGCTCTGTGCTTGAGTGGTTTACATATAGTTGAATCCCACAATTATAGGTGGAATTCAGGTAGTATTATCTTGGTTTTATAGATGAGGAAACAGGTCCTGAGAGAGTGATTTTCCCAAATGCACAAAATCAAAAAGCTGTAGACTGTCTGAATTGGATACTTAGATGCTTAGCCATTTTGTCAGTGGTATTCAGACTGACTGGGTCCTTCCAAACTCCAGCTTTTCTGTTCCTATCTCTGGGGACTTGGATATAGTGGGCATTGGCTGGGGCTCAATTATCAACATTTTAACTCACCCCAGGTTTTCAGAGGCAAGTACCAAACACTGCATTTTTTTAGATTCCAGTAGTGCAGATTACTGTGCCATATGGTGACAGTGGAGAGGAGATTAAAGGATATAGATTTGGGGAAAAATCCCTGCTGAAGTCTTGACTGCATAGAAGGAAAGGCACAGTTCAGGCGATGAGCCATAGTAACAATCACTCCTCCCTATGGCCTTCTGGTCAAGTTTGGATCAAGTCTGGTTCTGATTAACCTGTGGGGACAGATGAGATCAGAGCCAGAGTGTGTCTGGCTTCGGGGACATTAACACACCTTTCTGATGGAATGAATGGCTCTTCACTCGGAAAGGTGACAAGAAAGTGAATTTCTTGATGGGTGACTCTGGGCTGTAGGAATAGAAGCCAAGTTTTAATCTTAGTGGAGGAAGACTTGCCTTTGACATGACTGACTTTTGACATGAATGTTTTAGCTGTTTGTACTCAGGCCTTAAATTGGAGTGAGGGAAAGGCAGGGTCTGTCATTGGCTGATGATGGATTTTCATCAGCTCATAACAAAACTGAATAGCTCAGACAGCCTGTTGAAATAAATTTAATACTATTTGGAAAGAAAAAAAAAAAAGGAAAGAGTAGATTCATTTTTGGCAGCTAAATTCAATTCTGTGTGAAAGTAAAGCTAACATAATTTGAAATGCCATAAGAACCTTAAATCTCCCCCTGGATTTCTTTGCTTGCCCCATCCTCTATCTCTTTTCCTTCAAGGAGACTAGTTTCCTGTTTCCTGTGGCCTCAACCCTGTCCTGGAGTGTTTCCATTTCCTCTGGACATTAATGCAAGCTACTAATGGTCAGCATATACTTGGTTATGAGTGTCTGTCCAAAGTCTTCCCTTGGAATTTCATCTGGCTGCCTGGATGGAAGGTCAGTTAAACCCAAGAGGGTTCCACGTTATATCAGGTCTTTCTGTGTCCGTAAAGTGGCAAAGAGCAAAGCTATGCAGCCATTCATTTGGGACAAAATTTGATCAATCAAAGTGCCTTTTCTATTTCCTGCTGGGTTAGTGGTGGTGATGTCAGTCGTTTATCTTTTGTATCAACCCAAATGCATACCCTGCATCAATATTAAAGATAGTAGTGTGAGCTGAAGATTAATTATATTTATTGACATACTAAGAAAATACATATGAAATCAAAAGAAGATAAATATAACTCATAAATTCCTCCACTCAGAGATGACCACTGCTGCTAATATTCTGGGACATCTTTCTAATCTTTTGTTCTATATATGTATCTATATATGTATATGTATACAAGCAAAGACAGATTTTTATTCAAAAGAACCATGGTTTCTATCTTAATTTATAATCTATCATTTTCTCTTTCTTTAAATATTATTGTACATTATTTTTGATGATTATATATTACCCAGTTATAGATATATTATTCTATTAATTTAGCCTCTATTTTTGGATTTTTATGTGATGTCATTATTTGGCTCTCCTATTACAAACTCTATAAAGAATATCCTTCAAACACATCCCTATATTTTTGCTAAAGTATATGATTTTTTTTTCTTTTTTCTTTAATATATACCTATCCATTCTTCAAAATTTTGTCAATTAGTGGTTCTCAAAGTGTGGTCCCTAGACTAGCAGCATCATCATCACCAGGATATTTGCTAATAAGACAAATTACTAGACCCCACTCCAGACCTACTGAATCAGAAATTCTGCGGGTGTGGACAAGATATACCAACTCCTCCCCATGTGATTCTGATACATGGTAATGTGTGAGCGCTGTTGGTCTAAAGTATTTGGAGGTTGGAGAGAACTCTCAGGCTATGGGTCCATCTGACAGCATGAGCATGTGTAATTTAAGTCCTATCGCAATGTTGGGATGTGAAGATGGGAATATACATTTTCCAGGAAAAGTCAACTGTTTGCCTCAAACTTTAAATTCAGCCAACTCGGGGTGCCTGGGTGGTTCAGTCGTTAAGCATCTGCCTTCAGCTCAGGTCTTGATCCCAGGGTCCTGGGATCAAGCCCCGCATCAGGCTCCCTGCTCAGCAGGAAGCCTGCTTCTCCCTCTCCTACTCCCACTCCCCCTGCTTGTGTTCCCTCTCTCGCTGTCTCTCTCTCTCTGTCAAATAAATAAATAAAACCTTTAAAAATAAATAAATAAATAAATAAATAAATAGATAAATAAATAGATAGATAGATAGATAGATAGATAGATAGATAGATAGATAGATAGATAAATAAATTCAGCCAGCTCTGTGAATAACAGGTTTTCTGGCAGGACATTTGTGGCCTTTATATGACCCATATCCAGAATGGCTGGCCTTCATTCTTTCTCCTCTGAAGAGCCACACTCAGCTACTGAATTTTCTCTTTGTGTTATTTCCCCTTCTTATAAGCTAGTCTTAAATTAATACCTAAAGTTTTATTTTTGCTCCTAAAAATGATATATAACCCCTACTCGAAAATTCATCAGTTATTTCTCCCTGTTTACTGAACAAAATGTAAATTCATTGGTGTGGTATTTAGGACCCTTCCTAGCCTGGTCACTACTTAATATTTGAATCTCATCTGCCACTATGCACCCATGCATTTTGAGTCATAGTAGCCACTTCCCTGTAAAAGCCTTTCTCTTTCAGGAATCCATGCTTTAACCTTCAACTTGAAATATCCTTCTAAACCTTTATCATATAGAAAAATTATATTCTTTCTTTCGAACCCATTCAAATATCACCTCATTTGTGAAGACTTCTCTGTTATTTCAGTTCTATAATATTACTTGAATGTTACTTTATTCACACCTCAACATGAGTCTCTCTCACTGTCTTGTAAGTTATGTAGTGTCTTTTCTGCCACTTGAGTGTAGAAGTCAAATATTATCTTTGTAAATCTCAATACAGTATCAAGCACTTAACAGGTGTTCTGTAATAGTTAAATGCTTGAATGAATCTTGAAAATTCAGCATTTTTAATATGCATGGAAGATTATATTACCATCAAACATTTCGATGCCATACAAATTTAGTATTACTGAAAATACGAAAGAGAAAGGTTTATTAGTCCAATGAGAAATAGAATGAATAAACACATTACATAATAGGGCAACTTACTTAAAATAATTTTTTTTTTAAAGATTTTATTTATTTATTTGAGAGAGAGAGAATGAGAGACAGAGAGCAGGAGAGGGAGGAGGGTCAGAGGGAGAAGCAGACTCCCCGCTGAGCAGGGAGCCTGATGTGGGACTCGATCCCGGGACTCCAGGATCATGACCTGAGCCGAAGGCAGTCGCTTAACCAACTGAGCCACCCAGGCGCCCCTAAAATAATTTTATGTTAAGGTTAAACTGAAAATAATTTGACAACCAAATGTTGATTTGGTGAATCATTTTTATCTTGTTTTATTGTTCTTTTATTCAGAGAAACACAACAAAGTAAAATTATTTTGCCTTACTTTATTTTACTTATTTTATTTATTTATTGGTTGGAATGTGAGGTTGAAGATACATAGCCTTATTATGAAATGGAGATGATTTTAATGGAATAGTATTGTACTGTTGAAATTGGTATTTATAAATGTTATTTGCAACCCTCTATATTCTAAAGAAGACTGGACTAGTTGTATAATGTTTTACATAGACAGATGATTTCAGCCTACCCTCCCTAAACTAATGGTCCCACTCCCTTCTCTTTATTGTTGTTTATCAAGCTTTCATAACCTTGCTGACCAGCTGCTGAGAGATTAGTTATACCATGCCATCAAGAAATGGTTATTTTGGGGTGCCTGGATGGCTCAGTTGATAGAGCATGGGACTCTTGATCTTGGATCATGAGTTCAAGCCCCACATTGGGCATAGAGCTCATTTGAAAAAAAAAAAAAAAGAAGAAGAAAGAAAGAAAGAAATAGTTATTCCATCACTTTCCTCAGTGACCTGGGGGAAAATTGTCAAATCTTTAGGGTCCATTCAATCTCTGTCTTTCATTGAAGACCACACGTTCTACCTCCCATATTACCCAGTGATTTGGGGCAATAAGCATATACATAGTAGGACATGAGGCAGTTTAATGTTGAGGGAGTTTCTTCCACATTGAATGGTCTTTCCAATGCCTCAGGACAAGGTCTTCACATGAAATGCCTGTGCCCAGCATCAGAAGGAGGGATTTCATCACAGTTGGAAGGCCTGACAGACTTCATTCAGTAGTATGCCATCCCAATAATTACTATTCAAAAATAATTAATTTAATAATAGTATTTTAATATTTTTTTTGTTTTTTTATTTTATTTATTTTATTTTTTTATTTATTCATTTGAGAGAGCAAGAATGAGAGAGAGAGAGAGCACATGGGGGGGGGTCAGAGGGAGAAGCAGACTCCCTGCCGAGCAGGGAGCCCGACACGGGACTGGATCCAGGGACTCCAGGATCATGACCTGAGCCGAAGGCAGTCGCTTAACCAACTGAGCCACCCAGGCGCCCAATAGTATTTTAATATTAAACAAGACTCACCTATATCAGATTCATAGTATAAGCATTTAGCAGAGCCATTGGAGAGAATGGACTACTGCTCATTTTATTCTAGAAAAAGTCAACTATATAAATCTCATTCCTTCCTACCTGAACTTTGAGGATGAAATACAAAGCTTTGTGAAAAACACAAATATGGAGTTATATAGTACATTGACTCATCAAGTGCTTGCCAGGGGAGAGGGAGTGAGGAATGGGCAAAATGGGTGAAGAGGAGTGGAAATACAGGTTTCCAGTTATGGAGTAAATGTTCTGGAAATAAAAGGTACAGCACAGGAAATATAGTCAATGGTATTGTGATAGTGTTATATGATAGCTACATGTGTGGTGAGCAGAGCATGACACATAAACTCGTTGAATCACTATACTGTACACCTGAAACTAATACAACATTGTTTCTCAATGGAACTTCAGTAATATGTAAATGCCTGTTATTTATTCATTAAATCGTTCACTGGGAGTCTACTCTGTGCCTGGCACACTTGCAAATGCTGGGGAAACACTGGTGTATAAATCAGTAAAACCCTCATTTTTATAGGGTGGAACAGATAATAAAGTAAGCAAACACTGAGTGTCTAGCTGGCTCAGTCACAGCATGTGACTCTTGATCTTGGGGCTGTTTGGGGATTATCAGACGCATATGTTACTTTGGGGAGGGGATTGAGCTGCAACAACTTAGCTACCCTGGGACTTCTGCTACACCATCTAATATGGAAGTTTGCCTGGTCCTGGTGGCCTGTTTACAGAAGATTCACTACTGATGAAACTATGTGCATGCTACAACCCAGCAACTCCGTTCTGAAGTATATGTCCAACAGAGATGTGTATGGATGCTCACCAAGAAAATGTAGAAGCAGCACAAAATCCCCAAACATTCATCAACAGTAGAATGTGATATGTATATTTTCTATATTTTCATAAAATAGCATAGTGTATAGCACAAAGAATGAACTAACTACATTTATATACAATAATATGAATAACATGCACCAATATAAATTTGAGTGAAAAAGATCAGAGTGAAAGAAGTAGATACTGTAAAACTGTGTGTGTGTGTGTGTGTGTGTGTATTTACTGTAAGAAACTAGAAAGACTTTCAGGGTGCTGTAAATACTCTGTTTACTAATTTGAATTCAGTAGGCTATGCAAATTACAAAAAAATATTCAGGTGAATTTAGGTTGTGTATCAATATTAGGGATCTTTTTTGAGCTTTTCAGGAATTTCCAGGGAAGAGTAACCTTATGCCTCCTTATTAATGGTGAGAGAATATCAAAACTTTTGACATCAAATGGAATATATAAAAAGAAAGAACATAGATTTTCCTGCCATCATTGTCCATCCACAAATATCATACCTTGGGTTATACACGGTCTGTGTGCTCAAGCCAAGGTCAGCTACAGGTCAGATGGTCTGGCATGGGCCAATCTGTACCCCCGAACCTTCTACATTTTAGAGGGCATGAGTCAAGCTTTTCTTCACATGCATGTCAGTAGAATGGAACCTTAGGATCACTGAAACTATGTTTCGCAGCTTTGGCATAGAGTATATTTCAAATTCAACAAAAACAACATCTCTAGAGACTTACAAGTTACCCTGCAATAAAAGAGTGAAACTTTGGGTAACCCAGGTCACATCAGTACAAAACATCAAGAGACAAACCATTTATAAGGTTTTGTGTAAGGCCTTCTCTTGAAAGCATTATAAAGTCGTTTTTAGTGGCTCACCCCGATGAGAAAGTGGAGCACTGAAGCCCCTGTGGGAATCTCATCATACCTGAAGGATATTGACTCTATTACTTGGAAAAAATAGAATTTTACAAAAATATTGCTTATATAGATAGAATCCTAGATGATTTTTCTGTGCCTTCTATAATAACAATTCAAAACTTTGCCACCAAAATCAGTTGCATCTTGCCATTTCTACCTTTCTTTAAGGATAAAATACTAATTGTTGGAAATATTTTTAGTTAAACAAACAAATAAATAATGATGCTTATCTCCATGGACATCATACTTAATCCATTCCACTCCATCCAGCCCCCAATTCAAAAAATCCAGGAGTATAAAAATATTAATGAGTAGCAAGGAAAAAAAAAAAAAAAAAAAACCCTAGGAGGGTTTATGTACTTGACTATTGCCAAAAAAAAGGTATTATTTTAATGAATAACAGTTTCTTATATTAGGACACCGATCCCAAAGTGGTAAACAAATTATGCTTCTTGTGTAACTGACTTTCTATATTCACAAAAATTCCTTTATTTTGCTGACATTATTATCAGCCATTAAAAATAAAGAAACCCACCCCCATTCCATATGGCTACTATTTCCTTGATAACTCTGAAACTATTAACAGATTTGGTAGTTCTCTTATATTCTTTAAATACAACTGTTGGCACATCTCAGCAAATGCTAATAGAAACTTTATTAAAAAGTCTGCCTTTAACAGTCTGCTAAAAAAATTGAAATTAAAAACCAACTCATCCATCAAGAACTGCCATGTTGGATACTTCTCACAGTTTTATTTCTAGTTTTCTCAACCATTTTGCCCTTCTCTCAACCTGGCCACTTACCAGAAACCCTGGGACCTACGAGTCAAGCTTTCTCACACTCTAACATATCCACTTCTCAATCCAGTAAATGCTAGCCAAACCCTACACTCTCACATATACTGTTTTACCTTAATTAATCATTTATTAATTTGAAAGCAAAGTGCTATATTTCCTAGTGGAGAAAACCAAAATAATCAGATGGCTTGCATATTGTTTTCCCTATTTTGGCCCAGGGCTGGTGGCAATGAACAAAGCAGAAATTCATAGTTTGGGGGAAAGGCTCTCAGTTTTAGGCCTATATCCAGCACGTGCATGGCACACAGGAGTAAAAACTTGAAAGAATTTTTAAAAGGAGTTTAGATAAAGCAAAGATAAGAATTCCTCCTCAGACCTGAAATGTTTAGGACCAATACTATAATCATTTGAAATCAGATGCAATAGTGCTCTTGAATTATTATGACTGTCCCAGAGAATGATTATTTGTCAATGCTTAAGGAGACATTATTTTTAATGGAAATCTTTCAGATCTGGGTGGAAGTGTTATTATTCTGCTCCCTCTGTTTGGTCTATGGTGTTTTCATCTGTGTGGCATTCTCCTTCCATGAGCTATGCGCCTGAGAGCCTCTTACTCATGACCTCACCCCCTCCTCCCCAGTGACAGGTATGGACCAGTCTCAACCAACAGTACTACCCTTTCCACCAATAATAACAATAGGTTCAAGAAGTGAGCTCAAGAACCAAGCAGGGCCTGAGGCCTTTACCTGGAAAGAAATATGGAGGCTAGGGAAAAAAGAAACACTCCGACCATGGGATAGTCATGCCTAGGCTTGCAGCTGCCATGTTCTCTACCACATGGAGATATCTGATCTGCAGTTAAAGAAAATGAGAGAGAAGAACAAACAAGCAGAAATAAGAGCTGGGCAGAAACCATGTTCAGGCTCATCTCTTCCTTAAATTAAAGGATCTCTGAAAGGCAGTCTTTGCAAGTGGGCTGAAAATTTCATTGATGACAAAGTGTATTTCCAGAGGCAGCACATTGCATTTTTTTATAGTTCCTGTTGTTCTTTCATGTTATCACACAAAAATTTCCTCCCTGTAAATTATATTTTGATCAGCTTTCAAGAATCATGGAATGAACCAACTATCTATGATACGACAGCATTTTACATATTTAAAGATTTCCTGCTTTCCCTGAGCCTTGTTTCCCTCAAGATAAACATCATCACTTAGCTCCACTAAGAGAGACAAAGGTTTTTGGGACAGAGTATGGATCTGGTCCAGCAGGACAGATCCTATGCTTCTGTGAGGATTCTCTGCCAAGTCAGGGATAACAGACAAGTAGACAGTAGAATCTTTGATGCAGTTGAAGTGTAGAAGGGAAGTATAGGAAAGATAGCACAATGCAACACAGAAGAAGAATATCCTATGCTAGAGATAAGATGTTTGGAAATGTTTCATGAGCAGTATTATTTGTACTTTTTTTTTTTTTATAAAGAGTAGCTGGAATAAAATTGCTGAGCAAAGATTTAAAATTTGAACAAAGTTCTGTCCTTTGCCTAGGAAGTGCTAGAGGGAGTTAGTGGGAAAAAATTATTCAGTAGCAAATTAAAAATGGAAAGAAGAAACAAATTTGAGAAATAGTGGTATTTCAGGATCCTTAAGTTAATCAATTTACTGACAGACAATCCAATTTGTTCTAAAACCAGATTACAGAAAAGAAATGAAATTAAACTGTGAAATCCAAGATATAAAGATCAGAATTTAAACCAAAATCAAAAGTATGATTGGTTGGGGGAAAGTTTCCTTTGTATGACATAGTCCCGATCTCCAATATTATGTCAATTCTGAAAAGTTCCAGGACAATTTTGTGATCTCTCACATTTGGAGTAGTGGTTTTAAAAGGTCTAATAAGAATTTCTAGTGTAGATGTAAAAAGACAATAAAATTAAATTAATTTCAATAATCATGCTCCTTATTTAAGGTTAAAAGGTAGGGGCTCCTGGGTGGCTCAGTCAGTTAAGTATCTGACTTTGGCTCAGGTCATGATCTCTGGGTCCTGGGATCAAGGCCCATGTCAGGCTCCTTGCTCAGCGAGGAGTCTGCGTGCCCTTCTTCCTCTGCCCTTCTCCCCCCACTCATGCCCCCTCTCTTTCTCTCTCAAATAAATAAAATCTTTTAAAAAAGTTAAAAGATAAATTTAAAAAATAGAAGTAGTTTTAAATGATCTGGGCCAAGAGTTTAGCCTCATAAATGAAAATCTTTGTGTGGTAAACTTCAAATGAATCCAACTTAATGTTATTTCAGGTTTTTGCGTGAAGCCTAGTAAATCACAATTTTTATACAATTCCAAAGAATATCTGTAACATGATTTTTTTTTGCCCTTGACTTGTATATTCTCATATTCCAGTGACTTAAGAGGTTTTCTCTAGACTTCACTCTGGGGGTGTCACCTCTGTCCTAGTTTATACTATGAACCCCAAACAGTTATTTGGTTGGTAGTAAAATTTGCCTTACTACAGTGGAAGAGTATACACCAGAGGGGAGAGCAGATCTACAACCATCTTTGAAGTCAGAAGAAACCCTGGCTTCAACTCCAAGCTCTCTAACCTACAAACACCTTCTGAGCCCTGTTTCTATATCTATAAAATCAAAATCATGTTTATCAACAGCAAAACAATCTGATTAAAAAATGAGCAGAAGATCTGAATAGACTTTTTTCCCAAAGAGACATGCAGATGACCAATAGGTACATGAAGAGATGTTTCACATCACTAATTATCAGAGAAATGCAAATCAAAACCACCATGAGAGATCACCCCACACCTGTCAGATTGACGGTTATCAAAAAGACAAGAAATGACAAGTGTTGGTAAGGATGTGGAGAAAATGGAACTCTTGTGCATTGTTGGTGGGAATGTAAATTGGTATAGTCACTATGGAAAATAGCATGAAGTTCCTCAAAGAATTGAAAATAGAACTATCGTATAATCCAGCAATTGCACTTCTGGGTATTTACCCAAAGGAGATGAGAATACTAACTCAAAAAGGTGTTACCACCTTCATGTTTACTTTATTTACAATAGACAAGACATGGATGCAACCTAAGTGGCCATTGATGGATGAATAGATAAAGAAAATGTTACACACACACACACACACACGCACAGTGGAATAGAATTCAACTATAAGAAAGAAGAAAATCCTGCCATTTGTGACAGAATGAATGGAATTTAAGGGCATTGTGCTAAGTTAAATAAGTCAGACAAAGAAAGACAAATATTTTATGATCTTATGTATATATATTGTTTACTTTATTGGTTTGTCATGAGGTTTTATTTTTCCAAAGCCCTTAGCACGTTGTAAATACTATTCTAATAGAAACTTCTTTCATTACTGTGAGAACTTGGGATACAAGTTATCTAAAGAGTGATAAATTACAATTCTTAAAGTGGAAATGCATAACAAATGGAATTTAATATCTATGACTCACCTTCAGAATTTGAAGATATCATCATCAGGATACCATTTTTCTCTAGAAACAATTTAAAAATCTTTTGCCTGGCCCTGTGGTTGTCCTTGGAAATATGTAGTTGAATAATATGAAGTGCCTTCCCTTGAAGAGGCTAATTGTATGCTAATTGTAGTGTTAGATCTATCGATAAGTTGTTTCAGCCCATGCAGGGAGTGCTCTAGTCTCAAGTTAAGTGAGGGAAAAAATCTATTAAAGATTTTTGGAGGAGATAAGACACAGGATAATTTTGAAGGAAGTGAAGGAACTAACCAGGGAAGAGTATCCTAGGTAGAAAAAAAAAGGCTGGACAAAGGTACTGAGGCAGGTAAAATGTGACCAAGAAACTATAAGCCCCTTGATGGCACTAGATTGATAGTTTCAGAAATACAGACTTCCAAACTTTAACATTACATGGTATTCCCATGCTTTGCCATTTTTCCAGGACAGAGAAAAAGGCAGAAAGCATTTCAATATAATTATTAAAGTCAATACACAAGATCATTCATTATTTTGAAAATATGGCAGCAAATCCCATTAAAATCAAACAAATCAAACAACCAACAAAGGATGCCCACTATTATTTAATATTTTTATGGCCTGCCTAGTAATGCAATAAAACAGGAAACTGAAATAATATTTATGGTTAATATCAGGGAAAATACAAAACTATCATTATTTGCATTTAACAAGAACTTCTTCCTGAAAAATCCAACAGAATCAAACTATTAGACCTAAGATATAAATTTGGTTTTAGCTACATAAGTAATAAACATATAAAACTTGATGGATGTCCAATGTAACTAACAATCAGATAGTCGACAAGATGTGGCAAAAGTTTCCATTCATCACAGTAGTGAAAACAAAAATGTTTGGAAGTCATTGTAACAAGAACTCTTCTGAACTGAACAAATCTGAGTATTTTTTTTTCTTTTCTTTTTTTTTTTTTGCAGAGAGATGCAAAAGAAGATTTAAAAGTGGAGAGAAATACCAAGTCCACAGATGGGAAAATTAAATATGATAAGCCAATTCTTCCCTTTTTAGATTTTATGCAAATCTAGTAAAAATCATAGTGTGACTTTTTCTGAACTTGACAATATGAGTTTGTGACTCATTTAGAAAAATAATCATTGAGGGTTGTGAAGAAACATTTTAAGTATAACAACTACTTTGCATTCAATTACATTATTTATAATCAGTTACATACAATTTTAATGAAACTATAACAATTAAAGTGTTTTACTATTGGAACAAAAAAATACAAATCTACCAAATAAAATATTCACAAAGTAGACAAACATATGAACTTATAACAAACCAGGAGGTGGATTCAGTAGGAAAACATTATTTAAAAATAACACCAGTGTAAGGTGGTATCTCAATGTTTTTTTGATTTGAATTTCCCTGATGGCTAATGATGATGAACATTTTTTCATGTGTTTGTTAACCATTTGGATGTCTTCTTTGGAGAAGTTTCTGTTCATGTCTTCTGCCCATTTTTTGACTTGATTATTTGTTTTTTGGGTGTTGAGTTTGAGAAACTCTTTACAGATCTTGGATACCAGCCCTTTATCTGTAGTGTCTTCTCCCATTCTGTGGGTTGCTCTTTGTTTTGTTAGCTCTTTCCTTTGCTGTACAGAAGGTTTTTATCTTGATGAAGTCCCAAAAGTTCATTTTTGCTTTTGTTTCATTAGCCTTTGGAGATGCATCTTGAAAGAAGTTGCTGTGGCTAATGTCAAAGTAGTCACTGCCTATGTTCTCTAAGATTTCTATGGATTCCTGTCTCACATTGAGGTCTTTCATCCATTTTGAGTTTATCTTTGTGTATGGTGTTAGAGAATGGTCGAGTTTCATTCTTCTGTATATAGCTGTCCAATTTTCCCAGCACCATTTATTGAAGAGACTGTCTTTTTTCCATTGGGTATTTTTTCCTGCTTTGTTGAAAATTATTTGACCATAGATTTGAGGGTCCATATCTGGGCTCTCTATTCTGTTCCATTGGTCTATATGTCTGTTTTTGTGCCAGATCAAAACCACATTAAGATACAACCTTACACCAGTTAGAATGGCAAAAATTGACAAGGCAAGAAACGACAAATTTTGGAGAGGTTCTGGAGAAAGGGGAACCCTCTTACACTGTTGGTGGGAATGCAAGTTGGTACAGCCACTTTGGAAAACAGTGTGGAAGTGCCTCCAAAAATTAAAAATAAAACTACCCGATGACCCAGCAATTGCACTACTGGCTATTTACACTGAAGACACAGATGTAGTGAAAAGAAGGGCCATATGCACCCCAATGTTCATAGCAGCAATGTCCACAATAGCCAAACTGTGGCAAGAGCTGAGATGACCTTCAACAGATGAATGGACAAAGAAGATGTGGTCCGTATATACAATGGAATATTATTCAGCCATCAGAAAGGATGAATACCCAACTTTTACATCAACATGGATGGGACTGGAGGAGATTATGCTAAGTGAAATAAGTCAAGCAGAGAAAGTCAATTATCATATGGTTTCACTTATTTGTGGAACATAAAGAATAGCATGGAGGACATTAGGAGAAGGAAGGGAAAAAGGAATGGGGCAAAATCAGAGGGAGAGATAAACCATGAGAGACTATGGACTCTGAGAAACAAACTGAGGGTTTTAGGGGGAAGGGGGGGTGGGGGATGGGTTACCCCAGTGATGGGTATTAAGGAGGGTACTACTGCATGGAGCACTGGGTGTTATAGGAAAACAATGAATCGTGGATCACTACATCAAAAACTGATGATGTATTGTATGGTGACTAATATAACATAATAAAATTAAATTAAATTAAAAAATAAAAAATAAAAATAACACTAATTCGTTAACTCCTTTACTTACAAGTTCTACAAGCCATACACAAATATAATAAATTTCAGAGAAAATGTAATAAATGACATTAAAACAACTAGAACAAGATAGGTGGAAATTTACCCAATTTAAGGATGAGGTATGGTTTTATAAGAATATCAGAAGTCACAAATGAGAAGTTCTGTAAGTTGCCTCATAGAGAAATCTAAGATTATTTTGCTTCAAAAAGTACCATAGATTAGAAGTGAAATATGAAAAAAAATGCAGCAAATATAAAAAAGGTTAATAGCCTCAATATGCCTGGAAAGATTTTAAAATAAAACAATAAAAACTTGGGAGAAAAAACAGAATCAAGGGTTTATAGATTATGAATTGCAAATGTCGAAGATGCATTTCAATACATGGCTACCCTAGCGGATAAGACAAGAAATAAGAATTAAATTGATGTATTATTTCTTTTGCCAATTGAGGAGAGCAGAGTAGTTTTTTACTGTTGTTACTTCTAAAGAAAATACTCATGGTTGGTGTGGTGATAAGGCATCCACACACCTTGCACAGAAGTACAAGTCTAGGAAGCACAATGTTAGTGTGTTATCAAGTGACGTGAGAAGTTCAGAGCTCTAGACCAAGCAATATTCTTTATAACAATATTTATTAAGGAAATGAAAATCTTGAAAAGTATTTAATTTAAAAAAGGTCTTCATTGGGGCACCTGGGTGGCTCAGTCGTTAAGCGTCTGCCTTCGGCTCAGGTCATGATCCTGGCGTCCTGGGATGGAGCCCCGCATCAGGCTCCGTGCTCCACGGGAAGCCTGCTTCTCCCTCTCCCACTCCCCCTGCTTGTGTTCCCTCTCTCGCTGTGTCTCTCTCTGTCAAATAAATAAATAAAATCTTTAAAAAAAATAAAAATAAAAAAGGTCTTCATCACAACTTTAGTTTTTACTCAAGCTTTTGATTTTAGAACAGCTGTAGACCTGCATAACAATTGCACGGATAGTACAGAGAGGTTGTGTATACCCTTCATCCAGTTCCCCTATTAACATCTGAAATTAGTACTATATATTTATCACAGTGGATGAACCGATATTGACACATTACTACTAACTGAAGTTTGGACTCTTTTTCCTCATATTTCCTTAGTTTTTATCTAATCTCCTTTGTCTTGTCCAGGATCCCATTCATGACGCCACACAACAG
Organism: Neomonachus schauinslandi; assembly: GCF_002201575.2. NCBI lineage: Eukaryota > Metazoa > Chordata > Mammalia > Carnivora > Phocidae > Neomonachus > Neomonachus schauinslandi. Next base: position 17,569,152 of record NC_058411.1, read on the forward strand.
TTTTGAGAAATACTGATCAGATATTTTGTAGAATAAAGCTCAACTGGATTTGTGTGATGTTTTTGTAATGATTATACTGAGTTTATTGGTTTTGTAAGGAAGACCAAGGAGGTGAAGTGTCATTTGCACCACATCATATCAAGGATAGATACTATTAAAATGTCTTACCACTATTGATGTCAACCTTGATCACCTGGCTGAGACAGTGATTGTAAGGTTTCTCCACTGTTTACACCGTTTACTCCTTTTATATACTGTACTCTGTAGAAAGTCATTATGTATAGCTCTAGGACACTAATGGAAGGGGAGTATTACTTCTGAAAAAAAATTAGTAGCCTTATTTCCCGAAATATAAAACTGGTTAATTCTGGTGTTTCTGTAAGATGAGTCATTATATAAACATTATAAGTAACATTAAAAAAACAATGTGTTAGGGAAAAAGTATTCATGATAGGATAAGTGAAAGGAGTATTGCAAGGAATATGTGTATATAATAAAATATTGTTTTAAAAAGTGTTTATAAAACAAATTTAAACATTCTTCCTCTTATGCTTCTGATTTTCCAAATTCTCTACAAGTACTTATTGTTTTATAATCAGAAATACAGTTTTCAAAAGCTAACTTAAGGTGCTTTTCCCACTAAAGGAATATATGTACCAGGTGTCCTGGACAGATTTATGTTGGCTGGACAGTGTATTCCCTCTTCAGGCAGGGTTGCAAGTCCACCAAACATACTTAATTCTGTTCCCTTTGTGTTCTCTTTTTTTTTTTTTAAAGATTTTATTTATTTATATGACAGAGAGAGACAGCGAGAACAGGAACACAAGCAGGGGGAGTGGGAGAGGGAGAAGCAGGCCTCCCGCTGAGCAGGGAGCCCGATGCGGGGCTTGATCCCAGGACCCTGGGATCATGACCTGAGCCGAACGCAGACGCTTAACGACTGAGCCACCCAGGCGCCCACCCTTTGTGTTCTCTTAATCACTGATTCTCCAGTGCACACACACCTATACTCGCACAAACAAATACATATGCTTCCTTTAGGTTTGCTTATGGCATACGAGTACAATATTAATGTTCATACATTGCCCAGTGTCCTGACTGGTTACCCATTTATAGACTTGCATTGAATGAAGGATCTTGCCCATTTAAAATCTTTTTGTTGTTGTTGTTCTTTGACAAGATCTAGCACATTGTCAAGTTTGGGGTCATTCTCCTACTATCAAAAAGTTAATTAAACTTTTTACTTTGAGAAAAGTGCCAATCCACAGGCTGTCGTAAGAAAGAATATAGAGAGTTCTCAAGTACGGTTTACTTGATTTCCCTCAATGGTCACATTCCCCTTATAAGACTCATGTAATATTGCAATCAGGATTCAACTTTGATACAACCCACTGATCTAATTCAGATTTTGCCTGTTTTCCTTGTACTCATTGGTGTGTGTGTGTGTGTGTATTTGGTTCTAAGCAATTTTATCACATGTATAGAATCATATACCCACCGCCATTGTCAAAATAAGAAACAGATCTGTTGTTCCAAAGGTCCTTCATATTAACCTTTTATTACAACATCCACCTCCCTTTTGACCTCCTTGCCCCTTCTCTAATTCTTGGAAACCATTAATCTGTTCATTTTTATAATTTTGTCTTTTTAAGGATGTTCTATAAATAGATTCATATTGTAGGTGTCCTTTTGAGATTGGTTCCCCACCTCCATCAGGATATAATTTCCTTGAATTTCATCCAAGTTGTTGTGTATATCAATAATTCCTTCCTTTTTATTACTTGGTGGTATTTCATGGTATGGTTGCACCACTGCTTACTTATTCACTGCCTGTCTATTTACCCATTAAAAGATAGCTGGATTGTCTCTGCTGGTTTGGGCTATAATGAATATGACCCCTATAAACACTATATACAGGTTTTGGTATGAACCTTATTCTTTGTTTTTCTGGGATAAATACCTAAGAATGCTTAGTTGCATGTCTAGTTTTCAAAGATTTGCCAAAATATTTTCCTTTAACTAATCCCATCCTTCCCACATACCCTGTTAGGAAAGACATAAAAAAAAACGGGGGCGCCTGGGTGGCTAAGTCAGTTGAGTGCCCGACTCTTGTTTTTGGCTCTGGTCATGATATCATGGGTTGTAGGATCAAGCACCATATCATGTCAGGCTCCATGCTCAGCAGGAGTCTACTTGAAAGATTTTCTCCCTCTCCTTTCCCCCATTCACTCACACGCTCTCTCTACAATAGTTACCTATTCTATTGTTAATTACATTTCAATTGTTCACAGTTTTTAGCTATTATGAACAGTACTAGTATGTGCCATTCTTTTTTTTTTTTTTTTAAGATTTTATTTATTTATTTGAGAGAGAGAGAATGAGAGAGAGAGAACACATGAGAGGGGATAGGGTCAGAGGACGAAGCAGACTCCCTGCTGAGGAGGGAGCCCGATGCGGGACTCGATCCAGGGACCCCAGGATCATGACCTGAGCCGAAAGCAGTCGCTTAACCAACTGAGCCACCCAGGCGCCCAGTATGTGCCATTCTTGTGTGTGTTTCTTTGTGAACATACAGAAGTGTTTCTTTTTCTTTTTAATAAAGATTTATTTATTTATTTATTTATTTATTTATTTATTTATTTATTTATTTGAGAGAGAGAGAAAGAGGGACTGAGAGTGTGTGAGTGGGGGGGGGGGCAGAGGGAGAGATTCCCCAAGCAGACTCCCAGAGCCCAAGGCAGGGCTGGATCTCAGGATCCTGAAATCATGACCTGCCTGAGCCAAAATCAAGTCAGAAGCCCAACTGACTGAGCCACCCAGGCACCCTTAAAAGCATACCTTTTGAGCGTATACCTATGGGAAGAATAGTTAGCTTGGGTGATATGCATATATTCAGCTTTAGCAGATGTTGCCAAATGATTTTCTAAAATGGTTGTGCTGATTTATGCTCCACCCAGAAGTATATGGGGACCCCATATCCAAATATATGTTTTAAATCTCTTTTTTGTTGCATGTGAAAACTGAGATTAAGGATGTCACAAAGTTTTGTTTTGTTTTATTTTTTCATGTCACATAGCTAATAAGAGAAGAATCCTTTGTTGTACCCAGGTTTGCCTAACACCAGTGATGCTGTTTTTCTATTAGACCATAATGTCAATTACTTGACTGCAATCAGTATACTTCAACGTATCTTCCACTTTTTCAATAAATGAATGCCTCATATGTTTTGTTCATCTCACGTCCTTCTACTCAAGGTCTAACCAGGAAAATCATAGTTCCCTCCTTAATTCTGCCAGCTCATAGCCATCTCCTCCCACTTTTGATGAGCTGTAGTAACTTGCCACTATATCACTTCAATAAATGCTCTTATTTAAATATTTAACTTCTACATATTCTTAGTTGAATATCTTGTCATCTAGAGTGCAGGTTCTTTGAGAGTTAATATATCCTTAGATATCTATTCTCCTTATCAATGCAGACAATTATCAATTAAAATTGTTAAATTGTTAAATACATAAAGAAGTAAATAAAATTGCTAAATTTAATTGATGTCTAGCTACTGCAAGGTTATCAAGGTTATCTAAAGTTTAAATGAGGTAGCAGACCAATGCAAAGTCTGGAAACACAGAAACTTTTGAAGGAAATCCTGCACATACATGGCCTAAAATGACAGACACATTGAATTCCGACATAATAAGTGGAGTTAAATTTTATTTGGCAATATTATTTATAACACTGAGTTCAATAAATTAGAATCAAATTTAAAGCTCAAATCACAAGTGAGGTGAAATATATTACTTGGGGGAAATATAAATTAAAAGTAATAAGTTGTATGCTAAAAGTTGGTTTTAGATGAAATGTGAAAGATAGGGAATTAGTAAGATGGAAACTATTTGACAATAATTATTCTCAATCATAAGGTCCACAAGGGAAGAATTTTTACCTCTGCAAAGGAAATTTTGTTTAATTCGTCTTTGTTAGGAGGCTGCTTGCTACATATGTCTGAGTGTTTTAGATGCTTTGATATAAATTAACAGATGGGAGAAAAAAGAAATAATTTTTTTTTAAGAATAGGTATTTTTTTAAAGATTTTATTTATTTATTTGACAGAGAGAGACACAGCGAGAGAGGGAACACAAGCAGGGAGAGTGGGAGAGGGAGAAGCAGGCCTCTTGGGGAGCAGGGAGCCTGATGCAGGGCTCGATCCCAGGACCCTGGGATCATGACCTGAGCCCAAGGTAGATGCTTAACGACTGAGCCACCTAGGTGCACCAAGAAGAAATAATCTAAAGCCATAAGAAGCTCAAATAAAACCGCGGCTAATAGCTTGTTTTGAATAAAATAGATTTGTTTAGATCTTTAGAGCTTCCTATTAGGTCTATAGGATGGTGCCCAATAAAAGTGTACACTAAGTAGAACCCACAATTAAAATAATTAAAATATTTCATCACCAGAGCAATTCAGTTTCTAATCTTATTTGATCATATGGTTTTGTGTTGCATAAAGACAATTTGTATTGAGTCCACCCTGCAATGGAGGAATTGAATTTGTACCAAAAGTCAATGGTGAAATCAAGCCTCAGATGCATTTCTCCTGGCATCAGTTATAGATTATGGTGAGCAAAAGACAAAACACAGACGCAGAATTTCAGTGTTTGATCTGAGGTCCTCTTACTAGAGCATTTACATTTCTCTACTACCTGATTAATAATGAAGCTATTAGAATGCTTTCCGTGCAATTCAAGTTTCTTCAGTGGAATACAAAAGAAAAGTAACCTAAGAAAACATGCAAATAATTGCATAATAAACATGAAAACATGCTAAAGTGTTTAGTGAGCAACAATCCAAATCATAATAATGAAATACCAATTCCACCTATCATATTGCCCAAAATTAAAAGATTTATGAAATATAATATTGGCATGCATGCAGGGAAAGAGTCACCCCCATACATATATAGTGGGAATATTACATAATACGACACTTTTAGAGGGTAATCATAATCCAAATTTAAAAAATATATATCCTTTTACTTAGCAATTTATTTGTAGAAATATGTAACTGAAAAATACTTGCTGAAGTGTTTAAGGATACATGTATATGTGCTGTGTTGTGTTTATACTACATATAGTAATTATTATTATCTCTATATATTTATATCTATATCAAAGTGATTTGAAATAGGAAATGTATAATGTGGAGGACTGGTTAACTTTCACCTAAATATTATATAGCCATTAAAAATAATGACCATAACCATTTATATACAGCTTTAGAAGAGTAAATGCAGATTGCTAAATATAAAAGGCAAATTATAGGAAATATGTATATGATAACCTAATTCTTTTATTTTGTAAATGAAAACTCATATAGTATACTTGGCATTTTTAAAGTGTCTATCACACAAGAGTAAAAATCTGTGGAGTGCTGAAAATCTGCTTGGATGAAACAGAGTAAAGCAGTCCTGTTGTTCAACAGGCTAGGTGGAAGAGTAGATGCAAATATAGTCAGCTACCAAGTTACCAGAAAACAATCTTTCTTCCAAAGCCATGCAGCAGCTGGAAACTGCCTCAGAGACACTCTGACAATTGTTTCTTTCCACTGATGCACCTGGCATGCTTTACTACCCCCATCTGCTATTGGGGATACCCAATGCCAAACCCATCCCACCTCTGACAGCTTCCAACCCCTAGTAAATACCGCTTATCCTACCCCCACCTCAGAAGTCTCAACCAGTCCAGAACTGATCCCATCTTCCGTAAGTCCCCATCAGAACCCCTCAGTGAGAGCCCAAACCATATACTTGATGCTTGCCTCCTCTGGCTTGTCAAGAGCCATCCTATGGTTTGTCTGGAGTGCTTGCTCTTTTTTTTTTTTTTAAAGATTTTATTTATTTATTTGACAGAGAGAGACACAGCGAGAGAGGGAACACAAGCAGGGGGAGTGGGAGAGGGAGAAGCAGGCTTCCCGCGGAGCAGGGAGCCCGATGCGGGGCTCGATCCCAGGACCCTGGGATCATGACCTGAGCCAAAGGCAGACGCTTAACGACTGAGCCACCCAGGCGCCCCTGGAGTGCTTGCTCTTAATTCTGTAAGTCAAGAAATTAAATTTTGTCAGACTACAAATTTATCCCCAGTGTTTTGTTGTTTTTTTTGGCAACTTAATGAGGTTTTAACAACAACATGAACATATATGCATATAGAGAGGTATATGCATGTATCTGTCTACCTACTCATCTATTATCTCACAAGGTAAAACAAGAAGTTCTGGAAGGTACATATCACATTTAAGCAGCTGTTACTCTGAAGTAAATAGAGGAAGGTTGAAGAGAGCTTTTTTGATCGTTTAAAACTTTCTTATTATAATGTTTACAGTGGATCTGTATTACTTTTTTTTTAACAGAGCAAATTAATGAATAAAAACATCATTTTACCTCAGCCAATTTTTTGTGTCTCTCCAAGTACATACACATTTATACCCACACCCACACATGAACACACATACACACACCCCTTCCAAGAAAGCTGAGTGTCTTGAGTGTAAATCAAGAAACTATACAGGCAATTATTCCTTCAATTGTTTTAAACAATTCAAATCCATACTTTAATTTTAATCTGAAATGTTTTTTTTTTCTCAAAGAAGAACTATTAAAATAAGCAATAGCAGATTACATATGTATAATATATGATATAATTTTATTTATATATTTAGCTCTATATATTATATGATATACTTTTATTGTTTTATAAATATTTATCTACACTTATTCCCATATCTAAATATAACAATGGGCTACTTAAAATATACTGGAACCAAGACTCAGAATAAAGATTTACTTGACCAGGATTTGATTAAACAGCTCTCAAGGTGTGGTTCTTCTACACATTCCTGGCAACAAAGAACATGTGGATTAGAAAGGAAACCAAGGAGTGGAGAGGTAATGGACCATAGTTTGTTTTAATTACCTGCCTTTGTTGTTCCTCTTTCTCTGAAAGGGAACAGAGATGGAAAAGTAATTAATGCATACACTAATTAGTCATCTCGTTTGCCAATTGTATATGACAAATAAAACAGATATTCAGCAGATTGAAGTAAGGTGAGGCTGGTAGGATGAGATAAAGAGATACTTATGGTTGGATAGGCAGTTAACCTTAAAACAAATTATGCATTTCCTTACATATCATTTTAACAGGGAGGCAACATAAAGAAAAATTTTAGGGTTTTTTTTTTTTTTTTAAGATAAAAATGTGACCAAGGACATTTTATACTTCGTCAGCAAGTATTTTGGCAATGAGTTTGATTTAATGCAAAAAATTATTATGCATAAATCCAGTTTTTGAATAATCCATCCAATCTACAGATGTAAAAACAGCTACTGACTTTTTATAGAATGGCAGATAAATTTTCAACACTAATAATCGATATAAAAATAAAAAATTTTAAGTTGTACCTTCTCTTTGGAACCTTTTAGTCTGCATTAATTTCCATCAGAAAAATATTTATGCGTGAGTCTTGGATACAAGGCAGTGTGCTAATGCTGTGAATGGGATTTCCATATACTTTATTAAAAAGTTACAGAAACTGAAAGAAATTAGAGTCAAAGTGTAGGGTTAATTTCATCTGTCCCCAAACCATCTTCTTCTCAATGTTGATTGCAGAATTGAGCTGCTGGGCTCTTCTTCATAGTTAAGTGAGAAAAATTTGGAAGCATGTGGGGGAAAAAAAGTCACGATAATGGACAATTAAGAGATGCCAGTTTCCACAAGGTAAGAACAAGTGAATGAGTATTGAAGAGACAAAAATGGTTTCAAACATTTTTCAGTCAGTCTTCCATCTCATTTCTTGTTTTAGGGACTCCTAGAAACATTAAACCTGTTGCCTGAAGATTTAATAGTGAAGTTGGAGCTACAATACACTGACTTCCAGGCCAGTCACTTTTCCATTAACAAAGGATATCACTAATAGTGGGAAAGAGGATATAGAGGATGGACAGGGTCATTCTTTCAGTTGAAATAAATGTGAGTCAATTTCCTTCTTTTATGTTTGATCAAGTTCAACTTATTTGCCTCTATTTCACTCCCCCTTCCTTCTGTTCTCCCTCTCATCATTCTGCTTTCTTTCCTTTCTCCCTCTCTCCTTCCCCTTCTTTCTTCTTCTTTCTCTCCCTACCTTTCTCTCTTTCTTCTTTCCTTCCTTTGATCTTCTTTTCCTCCTACTCCCTACTGGCAGTACAGTAATATCAGAAGCAGAAGATGAGTCAGGAAGAACATGTTGTGATATTTTCAGCTCTGCATAGAGCAAACTCTTCTACAAATCCCACAGAACCACTTGGCGATGTATTTTGAGAAAATCTAGACCATAGCAATATAGTAAAGTTATTATTCAACAGCAATGGAAAGATTGCTACTGAAATTTTTTTGGGAAAAAATAATCATTACATGGGACTCTTTGGTACATTGCAGGATGCCTAGTATCCTTGACCTCTGATCCCAAATGCCAGTATACCCTTAAGTCTTGTGACAACATTAAAAGCCCCACACATTTTAAAACATCTAATAGTAGAATGATTGTATGCCTTATTGAGAATCACTTATGCCTCAAAAATAAAGGTTTTGATTTATGTTCGGGTTTTACCACCTAATGGCCATTAAAAAACAGACGACTTTTCCTTCTACCATAAAAAGACTGCTCATCTTCTTTATGGTTCTTTTTTTTTAAAGATTTTATTTATTTATTTGTCAGAGAGAGAGAGAAAGCCAAGAGGTAGGCAGAGGGAGAAGCAGGCTCCCCCCCTGAGCAAAGAGCCCGATGCAGGGCTCGATCCCAGGACCCCAGGATCATGATCTAAGCTGAAGGCAGATGCTTAAGCAACTGAGCCACCCAGGCGCCCCTTCTTTGTGGTTCTTATGAAGTTCAATGTGACATGTTTGTGAAAGCATTTTTTTCTAATTTCAAAAGGTCATACAAATATGAGATGTAATTCTCATTTTACCTGAACTTTGAATATAACCTTACATTGTTATTGCCTATTTTTTTAAATAACTAAAGTGATAATAAAGAGTGATCTCCAGTTTCCTTCTAGAGAATGATGCAAGGAATCCAGCATGTTGTGTAGAAGTAACTCACTTCTATGGTTTCCAACTGCATCCTTTAGAGCCCAGAGCCCAGCTTCCCACTGAAATGCAGGCAGAAGTTGAATCAGACATCTAAGCCCCACGCTTCTCAGCTCTACTTGAAACCAAGCAGTTCTGCTACTAACTTTTTTTCATAATGGACTTTTCTTATCTTTGAACATAAGGTTTTGTAACTTAAAAAGTTCTCACAAATATATTTATGGAGCCCATATTTCATATTTTTCTGATTATAGTGCAGCCTAATTATAAAAAGAAATGGGGATATAATTTTGTTCTTCATGGGTAGGAAAATCCTCTATAACCCTGAGTCTGAAAATAATCACTGTTGAAATTTGGTCTCTATTCTTCCAGGGCTTTTCACTTGGATATGTGCTTATATAAAAGAGATTGCACTCTGTATACTTCATAATGCAAAGCATGTATCTTACCACATCTGTTCAGAGTCTATGTCATCCTTCTTTATAATTTAATAGTGTATAATTTTCTAACTTTTCTTTCTTTGCATCTATCTTATTTGCTTTTAATACCTCGTAGCACATATAATTTGCATAGTTCACTCCTGCATTTCATATACGAATTGATCAATAAAAGACATGTTGTTGAGGGAATAAAAAGACAAAGAAGCAATCCTTGTGAATCACCTACTTTGGCTAAAGACAAATGTTTATGTATCAAAAATTAATAAAATGACAGCTATTTATAAGTTTATTTGTATTAATAATAGGAAACTACATGCATAAGACATTTTATATTTTCAGAGTGACTTCATATGTATGATCTGTTTCCATCTCCAAACCTACTCTGTGTGGTTTGTGGAATAAATGTTGTTGCTGTACTCATTTTACAGTGACTGAAAAGCTGAGACCATGCAAGAAGTCGGAAGTGGCATACATGGAACCATACCTCAGATGTTTAAACTACCTTGACTATCTAACATTATACCAGTGGAATCACTAGAAAAGCTCCACTAGAAAAAAAAAATTATTTTGTTTTGATATTAACGACTGACAACAAACACCCAGAAATTAATTTTTTTAAAGTGCCACATATGATCAAAGTCCATTAATTCTTTCCAAAAGTATTATTTTCCAAAACAGCAGAAATGGTTTCAAACATCTATATATACACACACCATATTTAGAGTACACAATTCAGAGGGATATCTCACTCAACTTTAACAATAATAATGCAGTATAATCTTTGTTATGCTCTTAAGAAAGGGTCAATCAGGGATGCCTGGGTGGCTCGGGTGGCTAAGCATCCAAATCTTGGTTTTGGCTCAGGTCATGTTCTCAGAGTTGGGCTCTGGAGCCTGCTTAAGATGCTCTTTCTCCCTCTCCCTCTCTCTCTCTCAAAAAAAGGGGGGGGGGGATCAATCAATATGTTAAACACTCATATGTATTATCTGTTTTAATCCTCACAACAAACATATGAGAGAGTCAGTATTATTTTCTGTAATTTACAGATGAGGAGACTGAAGCTCAGAATGATGACATTTGTCTCAGGTCATTTGCTTAACAAAGAAGTGCCTGTCTAATTATAGACTCATGGAATTAACTACTATTCTGTGCTGTTTCTCAATAACAAATCACTGCAAATTATTAGTATATTTAATTCTATAATAGAGTTCTTCATCTGGATTGTAAGGAAAATCTGAGAATGAGGTTCTAATATAGTAATATAGGTTCTAATATAGTAATCTATTTTCATTGGATAATGAAAGATATGGAGATAATGGAGATAAAATAATGGAGATAAAGATGCGAACTAACAACAACAAAAAAAAAACCCTCTCAATGATAAAAACAGATAAATATTCGATCAATGCAGTCACAAAAGTTTATTTAGTGTTTACTTTCTTCTAACTACCTTAGTAATGCAAACATTGTTCTAATGAGAATCCTGTCCTTAAGGAGCTATGTTCCCACACATGATGCTGAAGCTCTAACAGGTGTGGTCAACTGACCACCAGGGCTCTCTTGATGTGAGTGTATCCCAGGTTATCACACTTCCAGGCCAGGAGGTTGGTGTCTGTGTGTTAGGGATCTTTGGAGATTTTTGTGTTTGTCATGGCCTGTGCTGTTTCAGAGAGCAGTTACTGTACATTGACTGGAATAAGGACATTATTCCATTTTTATGTTTATTATTTTGTAGTGAGAAACATTCATCTTGAATCCATCTTTTTCATTTTTATTTCTTTAAACCTCACTCTATTTTCCTCATTTTTTTTATGATGTTCTATGCATTTTGCTGTTGGAAAGTTGATTGAGAGACAGCCAAGTTTAGCTTTACATGAAGCTTCTCATTTAGTAGAGGTCAGAAGAAAAACTCAGACATTTTTCTCTCATTTTTCATGAGTGGACTGCAGGACTTTCTAGGGAATATTTCTTGAAATGCCAAACCAGATGTTGTAAAATGTCTTCTACCCAGTGCTAAAACCTTTTCTCCTAAAACCTCTTAAACTTTAATAGCAGAAATATATCATATTAACGCCCAGACTGTTACATAAAAGTAACATTAGTGTTCTTGAGTTACACCCTCCATGATCTAGTAAATTCTGCAAAGGAGCTTCCACTCTAGGTTTTGAGCATCAACATACAATATTTAAGGCTTACAAAGGTGGATATTCAACACAGGAAATAATTTATAGTCACCAATGGGCACTGACAGCTTGGGTCCAACAAGGTTATACATTATATATTTCAACAATTGTCAGGAATATTTATTGAGAGCCCATTGTGTGTGGATTGGTGGACTTCATGCTCTGTGGGGGCACACAAAATAAAATAGATGGCAGGGACCTTTACCCTCAACAAACTTAAGAGTTTTTAGAAAGAATCCATAAATCTAGTTGAAGATTATATTAGGTGACTTCTGACATTTTTTTTCCAACTCTAAACTTCTAATGGTCTTTTATAGTGTCCTCCTTCTATATATTTCAATTTAATTCCATTTGACCAAAAAAGAAAAAAAAAAAGAAAAGAAAAGATTTGAGGTGGTTTATCACAAGGACTTATTTATTTAGCCTAGGAGACTTCAAAATAAATGGATAATTGTGACAGGAAGTTGAGACAAAATGGTTAATTAAATCGAGCATTAAATTGTGCTTACTTTTATTTACGGGAGTGATACCTGAAAGTCTTAGCATTCTACACTGGGGCAGGAAGAAGAAAAATAAATAAAGCAGCTTTCTGAGACTTTCCCGTCAAAGACCAACCTGATTGCTATTTTGAGAAAGAGAACTCAGCATTTCATTCCATTCCATGCAATTCAATTCTGACTTAAATCAGGGAAAAAATATTTTCTACAGTTAAAAAAAAACAAAACTGTAAACTCCGTGATAGAGGAGAGAGAAGTAGAAGCACGATGATTTATATCCACTTGTGACTTTATTATCTCCTTAGTTATGGTGCAAGTGACTGGAAATTGCATGGCTAGAACAGTGTTAAAGTTGTATTTGCTTAGAAAGCACACTGTTCTACCTCAATAATTTGTTACAGATTAATATGCTGAACAAGATTTATAAGGATACATCTTTCAGTCTTTGCAAGATATTGATAAAACAAACATTTCTCATATCAAGAACTATCATCAGGATTGTTTTTGGAAGACTGGCTTTGTAAGGTAGAGAAGTAGGTGCTGGTGGTGGGGCTGGCAGGAACGCCAATTTGTGCCCCTCCACCCTTCTTGTGGCACCATCCCCATTTAAATCATCCTCCTGTCAGAAAAAGAGAAGCCTTTCAGTTCTTCAGAGTAGACATTTTCTTGGCATTGGATTCTAGACACAATTTATAGATGGACATTAAATTAAGGCATTTTGAGGGACATAATAGAAAATACCTTTAACAGGGATTTTGCAGAAGCTATAAATGCATTTTTTGTAGAGCTACTCTTTTTTATTTTTTTAGCGAGCTTCAAAAAGTGTTCAAGGTAAGACATCAAATTGTAGTTCAGCTAAACAATATCTGTATATCCTTTTAAGTTGGAAAGAGAGTTCAGAAAATCCAGACAAATGAATTCTTAAGTCCAATAATACTGTCCAGTGAAGTAATTATTGGGCCAACGTCTAGTTTTTTGTTTTGTTTTGTTTTTAATTAGAGGGAGAAGAAAGGACAAGCCAGACTTTTTGAGTATGGGGAGGTCTGCCATGTGATGGGACAAGTGTTTTCCAAACCATCTTCCCATTTGATCTTTTTTGTCCACATATCATTCTTAGAAGAAAGTTTCACTCTTGCATCTTTTTAGATCTTTTACAGGTTCAGAGAGACTAAGTGACTTGCCCTTGATGAGATCATGTCATGAATAATACTCTATATCAGAGTGTGATTCCAAACCCGCAGAACTTTAAAAGCCAGGCACTTTCTGCTGCAGAGTCCCTCATCTTGATGGCAAAAATCTTCCCCTTTCAGATATCCTGTGACATCTGCCTTTCAATATAATGCTGACTATATTTATTTAGTCCCTCATTATAGATTGTAAGCCCTTTTGAAAATAGACTGTATCTTACTGTCATGTTCTTGTCTCCTGTAATTTCTACCCCAATGCATATACAATAGTATATAACTCCATTTCTAACCCGATGCATATAATATAATGCAGCCTCTGTCCACCTGGAGTCTTTTCCTCTTTCCTAATTTAAGAAAATCCAGATGTGATTTTTCAAAGGGAGACTTGTTAACATTTATTTGTTGAAAACAATTTTAGACAGAGCAATTGTACAGGAACAATTATAAATCAATGTGTCAACCGGTTTAAATTTAAAGTAGTTAGAACAAGTCACTTTAGTGCTGAAGGAAGGGCTTCATGAAATAAATACATTTCATGTCAGGATTTGAAAGAGTAGATGAAAATGGATTGCCAGAGGATATGGGAATTAAATCTGATGACTTCAGAGTCAGACCTGAAATGATGGAAGGACTGATTCATGTTTTTAAAAAAGATGAGATCTTTTACAAAACTCACTTTGACAATCAGGAGATATCAGACCATTAGTAATGATGATAACAGTAGTTACAATTTACTGAATATCCCCTATGTGTCAGACACTATGGGATGCCCTTGGCAAACCAGTTTTTACTTATCCTTCAAAACAACCCAAGAGGTTATTTTTTTTTATTCTCATTCTACAAATGACAAAATTTAGGGATAGAGTCTACATTTTTCTGTCCAGTGTTCAGTAATTACTAAATGACAGAGGCAGGATTTTTTTTTTTTTAATTTGAGTATAGTTGACACACACTGTTACATTAGTTTCAGGTGCACAACATGATGATTCGACTTCTCTATATATGTTGTGCCCACCACAAGTGTAGCTACCGTCTGTCACCATAGGACACTATTACAACACCATTGGCTGTGCCTTTTATTCCCATGACTTATTCAGTCCATAACTGGAATCACCCTCTCTCCTTCACCCATCTTCCCCATCGTCTCACCCCCTTCCCCTCTGGCAACCATCAGTTTGTTCTTTGCATTTATAGGTCTGATTATGATTTTTGTTTGTTCACTATTTTTTTTTAACTCCACATATAAATGAAATCCTATTTTATTTGTCTTTCTCAGGCTGCCTTATGTCACTTAGCATAATACCCTCTAGGTCCATCCATGTTGTCTTAAATGGCATGGTCTCATCCTTTTTGTGTCTGCATAATATTCCAGTGTGGTGGTGGTGGGGTGTGTGTGTGTGTGTGTGTGTGTGTGTGTGTGTGTGTGTGTGTGTGACCACATCTTCCTTATTCATTCACGTATCGGTGGATACTTAGGTTTCTTCCATATTAGAGGCAGGATTTAAAAGTAGGTCTCTTTGACTCCAGAATCAAAACTCTTACCTTGGAAAACAAAGTCATGTTGTGAGTGAGATGCTGGCTCTGTCACACTGTCTGGATTTGAGTATCAGGCCACTCTTACAAGTTTGTGACCTTCCTCCTCTCAAAGCTTCTGTTTTCTCATTTTATAAATTTAGGCTGTTGGGAAGATTGAAATGAGGTAATATGTTTCATGTGCTGCCTGACACAAAGTATGCGATCAATAAATACTACTTATTGTGATGGTTATGAAATTAATGAAGATGATGAATTTATGAGCTGTATATTGATACCTATATATCCCTAGTATCTTGGACAAAGTGAAAAGGGTTAAACATACAAGGCTACACTAAGTATGTTCAGCAGATGTTTGCTAAAGGAACACTGAGATAGTGTAAGGAAGTTATGAGTCTTATTTGCATTTTATTCTCATTTCTCTAAACAGTCATGCCCACAGCTGGTGAACCTGCCCATATACTCATTTTGAGTAGAAGTCCCATGAATGTTATTATTTATGTTTTGAAGGAAACTTTCCAGATGTTGTATGATTAGAATAATTACAATTGTACCTCACCTTGGTTAGAAGCATAGATACTTATTAAATTTCTCTAAGAAAGATATGAGAAAGTGGTTCACTGGGCTTTATGGAGAAACTCTTCCTTTAGATGTTTAGTAGGAAAATGGAGAGTAGTTTGGGGGGAGATGAGATACAGAGGAAAGAGGAATTATTTATTAAATCTTTTCAGAAAATTCATTTAACGGATCTGTTTGGAAGAATTTTGTTTTTATTCCCTCTTGAGCATTGTTAATAATTTTTCGTATCATTATGTAACGTCATTAAAACCATCAGATTTATAATTCCTCTCAGGAGAAGACCTTGAATTTTGTTTTGACAATAAGAACAATAAAAAAGTTTAAGGTAAAATCAGAGCAATGTTGCCAAATAAACTTATATATTTGAGAATAAACAGTCCCTATTCTAAGTGCTGAAGGGATTTGGGAAGGACCCCATAGACTGACCCTTGACTGATTGTAGTGCTAACAGGGAAACTCTTATAAAGTAGACAACAAATGGCCATTTGCTGGAAATGAGGACAGTTTTTCAGTATGTATGTTGCTCCCAGTGCCATTCCCTGTTTCCCCGAAGAATTCTCCAGATGTCTAAATGCTGTGTAAACTGGCTTAATGTCAAGTTTATTGGACAAACCTATTTTTTCATCTTCCTTCCCTCCCTACCTCTATTCTGTCTCTCTCTCTCCCCCTCTCTCTCCTCCCACAACCATTTCTCTCCCTTCCTTCTGCTTTTCAATAATAAATATCATGAGGCCTTACTTTGTCCAAAGCATAATGATAAATTTTGGGCAAACAAAGGTGAGTGTCAGCTAACCCTGTTATTAATGGCCTTATTGCCTGGACAGGAAGACCACAATTAGGCAAGTAGGTAGAAGGCAAATATCAGAGCAAAGTCCCTAAAAGAGTTAAACTAGAGGCAAATGCCATTCCAGGGAGAGGCAAGAGACAAGACAAGTTTACCATAAGAATATGCCTTAAGCAAAATTGCTATTGCTTCACATTCTGTTTTATCTTTTTCCCTGTGGTCATGGAGTGACCAAAGTGGTATTAAATATGATTGTAGCATGTTCTCCTTTTTTGACCTCTGTACTCATTGTATATGACCTCTCCATAACTTTTGACATAGATGATCACCCCCTATACCTCTAAATACTTGCACAGTCAAATTTCAGGACACCATACTCTCCTGTTTCCACCCTATTTCACTCTTTCTCAATCTCTTTTGCTGGGTCATTTTCATCCCTCTTACATTTTACATTTTAAAACCCCAGAGTTCATTCTCCAGACCTCTTTTCTATTTACTTTTTATAGCTACTACGTCATCTTGGTGCTTTTACCCAGCTTCAAGGCTAAAGATAGATCTAGTCCAGACTTCTTACCTAAAATCCCTTGTTTCTGTTTTATTTTTCCTCCAGATACTTAATACTTTCTAACACACTATACAGGAATTATTTTGCTTTCTATCTCCTTCTACTTAAATATAAGCTTTACAGGAACAGTGCCTTTTGTTACTACACACTATTTTTCCTGGGGCTTGGAATAATGCCTGTTCAGAGCAGGCACTCAGTAATTGTTTTCTTTAGTCTTGGGGCTGCATGGGAAGAGTCAGAATTCTTCAAGACACCCAGATATTCCATAGAAGTTTTTCAAGTCCAAGAGTTGAGTAAGGTCAAGCACTTTACAAGGGCAATCAGTGTAATTCCTATTCATAGCTACTACGGAATCCACTATAACCTTGAAAGTCAGGAACTTTCATTTTTAGATTTTGTTTTAGTTGAGTCTATCTTCCAATACAAGGTTGCTTTTGAGGAGGTGTCCCTGTGCTTTCCCTAGCATTTGTTAGATTTGAGAAACTGGCCCTCCATTTCCTTTTTGAACATTCATTTATTTCACATTTGGGAGGTACCATATGCTTAATCCACAATAACATTCTAGAATGTGAACTAAAACAGCAGATGTGTATGTACCTCGCAATGGCAAAACTTCATTATTTTTTAAATTCTTTACGATGCTTGGCTACTGTCATTGTATATGATATATAAGGTGGCAATTTATATACAGAATTGAGATGGTATGTGTGAACATGAGTGACACACACCTCAGTTAATCAAGAATTCTTCACCTCACTTTTGCTTTAAGGAGTTCTATTAACCAGGATGTAACTCATTTGTGTGCACAGTGAATAGAGCAGCCCTTCCCTACCAGTTCATAATTTAGCCAGAGGGACTCCAGATTGATTCTCAGCTGGCAGCCACACAGAACAGAATAGCTCCATAGGGCCAGATGTGAGCTTTGTGCGGGTTTTCCTGTTTGTTTTTCTTTCTTCTTTCCTTTCCTTTTTGCAAGTATTATTATCATGAGTCATCCACCTGAAACCCAGAGAGAACTAGCAACTGGTTCTTTACTCAGCAATGAAAAAGACACAAGGGCACCTGGGTGGCTCAGTTGGTTAAGCGACTGCCTTCGGCTCAGGTCATGATCCCAGGGTCCTGGGATCGAGTCCCACATCGGGCTCCCGGCTCAGCGGGGAGCCTGCTTCTCCCTCTGACCCTCTCCTCTCTCATGCTGTTTCTCTCTCGCTCGCTCTCTAATAAATAAATAAATAAAATCTTTAAAAAAAAAAGAAAAGAAAAAGACACAAAACTTTGGTAAGCAGTTCAAATAATCACACTCAGAATCCAGGGGTTTAAACTGCCACCTGAGTATCCCTCCCCACCTATTACCAAAATAAACAGCAAAACAGACCAATAACAAACAAAAAAACTTGAAAGAATAAAGAGATACCATATAGCCCTGTAGTGTTTCACTGCCTTACTTTTTAACAGCAAGGCTACAACCCCCCATGATATTTTCTATACTCTTTTCTTGGAAGAAAATTATTTTTAATGTTGCATATTTTTTTTAAGATTTTTATTTATTTATTTGACAGAGAGAGAGATAGCGAGAGCAGGAACACAAGCAGGGGGAGCGGGAGAGGGAGAAGCAGGCTTCCTGCCGAGCAGGGAACCCGATGTGGGGCTCGATCCCAGGACCCTAGGATCATGACCTGAGCCGAAGGCAGATGCTTAACGACTGAGCCACCCAGGCGCCCTTTAATGTTGCATATTAAAAATGATCATAAATGGGCTCTACTATTGCTGAGTTCTGGAACCATATTTTACACTAACTATCACAGAATTATCTATTTGTAAATAATGGTTAAAAGGGCAAATTCTTAAATAATCCTCTTTGGAAAACTGGGAAGTAATTGCCACACTGTAACTAGTTAAGTGGAAATGAAATAAATAAGGGTAGAGGAATAATTGCTGCCTTTGGGTTATTTCATGCCTATAACCCACTGTGAGACTGAAAATTTTCTCTCAAAATGCCTTTTTTAAAGTTTTATCATGTTGTAAAGTTGTGTCTTTTGAAACAGTCAATAGCATAACGTCACATGCAAAACCTTTCATTACACTCTCTTGTCTACACGTTTCAGTGTTTCCTTAGCTCCTGTTCTACCAAATGTAATTATTCATCAAATTATGATTTATTTATTATTGCTATTTTACACTATCTTAGACATGTGAAATTTGAGACAAGTACTTGATTCTTTTTTTTTAATTTTTTATTTATTTATTTATTTTTATTTATTTGCGAGAGAGAGAATGAGAGACAGAGAGCATGAGAGGGAGGAGGGTCAGAGGGAGAAGCAGACTCCCTGCCGAGCAGGGAGCCCGATGCGGGACTCGATCCCGGGACTCCAGGATCATGACCTGAGCCGAAGGCAGTCGCTCAACCAACTGAGCCACCCAGGCGCCCCAGTACTTGATTCTTATAAGAGAGAGTCTGCAAGCCCTTGCCTCACTGTTCAAGTCTGCTTTGGAGCTATTCCATCCAATACTTGCTCAGCATCTTGTGTGTTACTTTCATGATCTGACTTCCATTCCCTTGTAGAAACAAAATGCAAAAACAAACAAAAACATCATTGGGAGTAACACAACTAACTCTGTCAGTTATAATCCAGAGGCAAGGGAACGAGAAATTTTCAAGAACAAAATGTCTTATATCCAGTCCCTACTCAAGGAGGAGATTCTGTACCAGAGTCATATCTATTTTGGTGTTGGCTCTGACAAGAGATCGTATCCCTCACCTTCACCTCCCACGGTGGAGTTTATCACATTTACTGCCTTGCTAAACATTTTCCTTCTAGATTATACAGCTCCTATTTCAATGTCATATATTATTATAAATATTCAACTTGGCTTTCCAGGCTCACACGGTCATATTTTGTCTACCTCTGTTGGTGGCCAGGTCTAAGGAAAAAGTCGAGCTTGAATACATGGTTCTGTTATTTTTAGACCTTGTCTTTTAGATAACTTCCTTTCAATAAGTTCTTCAGGAAAACAAAAATGAAACACTACTTACTACACTGAACATACATATTGATTTAGGATGCTTTCTAATCTTAGAAAATTTTAAATTGAAAATAAAGGAACGTAGTAATTATTGTTGATAAACTGATTAATTGTGCAATTTGGAGAGTTTTTTTTTCCTCCCCTTTTCTCCTTCTTT
This sequence comes from Neomonachus schauinslandi, assembly GCF_002201575.2. Taxonomy (NCBI): domain Eukaryota; kingdom Metazoa; phylum Chordata; class Mammalia; order Carnivora; family Phocidae; genus Neomonachus; species Neomonachus schauinslandi. Next base: position 17,589,213 of record NC_058411.1, read on the forward strand.
TATTCTCCTACTCTGAATCATGTCTCCATTTACTGTAACTGAAGTCCAGTCACTAGGGAGGCCTACACCTATTTAGAAAGCAAAACTTGGATAAAGCTTCAGTGTTTGTATTTGCAAAAAAAAAAAAAAAAAAGGAAATTTCAAGATTTGTTGCTGTCCCTCAAACACAATTTTCAGACACTAAAAAATCATTTATGGTGAAAATAAAAAGAGGAAGATAAAATGAACTTTTAGAATTTGAGGTGAAGGCTATCCACCTTGGAATTTATGGACCGGAGCATACCTTGAGAAGAAACATTTTTATGGCCTTTGAGATTTATGATCTACTGGTACATTGAAAATAATTGGCCGTGAGAATTCACAGGAAGCTACTTGTATAGCACCCACTGGGTGAGCTCATTTTATTTAAGCCATAAATTTCATTGAAAAAATTACTGAAAACCGATGAAAAGCCTCACCTTCTGGAAAAAAAAAAAAAGAGCAACCAAATAACACAAAATTCTCCTGGAAAATCTGATGATCCCAGAGAAAGGTAATGCAACTTTTTTCAGAATCACATAGACAGATGTCTTTAAACGAATGCCAAGAAATGGACATTGAAGACACATTCTTGTTCAAAGCCAATGATAAACCCCAGGAAATCACAACAGAAAAATACAAGGACTCTCAAGAGAAAGAGGTTAACATGTAGTTTCTTAAAGTGAATTTTGAAGTTCTTTGAAATAAATGGCATAAATTCTAGGAAAATGTATATCTACTTGTACACACCACTCTTGCTGTAACTCATTGCTACATTCATAAAGTTCATAAAAAATTACCACATAACTGATTGTTATTGACTATACTTCATGATAGATACAAGTATAAATACAGACATGAGTATAAAGGTATATATAAAGATGAAGCTATAGAAATTGGTCTGTAAAACCTTTCTTTGTTCCTCAGGATCACAGCATATCCAAATTTCCCACATTGTAAGGGTGAATAATGCCCTGAGGATACTTTAGCCACAAATTAAATATTACTGTTTTAAAAGCTTGGTGATGAATGACAATGCATTTTATTCAGCATAATAAATGTTTCTAGCCATAGCTAAAAAAAGAATAATAAATTGATTCATCCTTATAGGTGCAAACATAAAAAAAAAAGAAAAAGAAAAAGAAAAAGAAGAAGACTAGCTCTACCTTACTCTGGTCAAAATCTAAACCTGGTGTCGGTAATGATTCATTCTGTAAACAATGCTGACTCCCAGGCATAGGTATTCTGCTTTAACCAAATTTATTGTTTTTAGGTTGCTCAGGGCTGGAAAGAGAATTTCCGGGAGCATGTTCATGTCTTCATTTCTCCCTGCACTCCAGAAAGCATATCATTTGTACTGCCTCATATAGTGAAGAGAATCGAATTCATCATATAGTTCACCTCATCCTGTTTGCATGAAATGTACATTAAGAGTTGCATTCATAGCAGCAGAGTATATGCCAATGGAAATTTCTAATCATACCTACCACATTTTGATTTTGCAAGTTTAGTCACTATTCAGATAGACTCAAGCTCAACTAAATACTTTAAAAAAAAAAAAACATAGTTTTCGGTTTTTATTTTTGAATCATGAGTAGGTATCCTCTACTTAAGAAATCTAGTTCTATTCCAATTAAGGAAAAGTTTTAATAACTTTTCTTAAAGAGAACAAAGGGGAAACAAAGAGTTCAGGGTTTTTTTGTTTGTTTTTTGTCTTTTGTCTTTGTTGTTGTTGTTGTTGTTGTTTTTGCCTGCAAAGCAATCTCTAAGCCTGCCTAACGGCATGTCCTTGTAAGCACTAAGCAAGAAATGTGGATAAAGAGCCACAGAAGTGAGCATCACGTCAAAGGAAAACCAGTTAAACTGATGAAACATTTAGTCAGGAACACTGAAGGAGAACATGAATTGTTTATGCAGATGTGTTTCCTTTATAAAGCCTTGTGTGCCTCAACTGTGAATTCTTATCCTTAGGAAGAGTTGCAGAGTTCAAGGAGCATAGGGACCAGAATTCATGTTCCCAAATGGCATATCTCTCCAATTTTCTATCTAGATCCACTGACATCGACAGTTCTTCCAGTCAATCAAATGAAGTGTCCATTGAGGTGAAACCATGAAGCACTAACACTTTTTTTGTTGTTGTTAAATAGCAGAATAACCAGAATGTATGCATTTAAATGAGAGGTTTACTTCAGAGTAATTGTCTTGCAAAGTTCTAACTTACTCCAGTGATAGAGATATCTACGCAACTTCTCAGGTAATGTATGGACACTATTAGGGGAGTATCAGCCTTGATACTGAAATTATGAAAACATTCAAAAAGCAGAGATAAAGTGAGGTTCCTGGAATTAATTAGCTCATACTGAAGGTGTTTATAATCACTCATGTAAAAACATACATGTCAATAGATTCTGTGTTTATGTTTTCAATAGACTTTGTGTTTTAATGGAAAAAAAAAAATGATCAGGATTTAAAGTTAGAAGATCTGAGGAGAAATGTTTTAGGAAGAGCAGGATCAAAGGCAAAGAGGTGTCATGGATAAAATGTTCTGGACTATTGCTGATATGATTCTTATATTAGGATATGAGGCTGGAGAAGCGTATTGCCACCACATTATGAAAGGGCTTTTTTGGTAATATTTTCTCATCTTTAAAATGAAAGTGAGATTTCCCATTTTGCTGGCAGAACCTGAGAACTTAAATGAGGAGATGCATGGGTAAGTTCTTTATGAAATGAGAGATTCATGGGGTACCTGGGTGGCTCAGTCGGTTAACCATCTGCCTTCAGCTCAGATCATGATCCCAGTGTCTGGGATTGAGCCCTGTATAGGGGCTCCCTATTCAGTGGGGAGTCTGCTTGTCCCTCTCCCTCTGCCTCTCCACCCCGCCTCCGCATGTGCTCTCTCTCGCTCTCTCTCTCTAATAAATAAATAAAACCTTAAAAATTAAAATAAAATGAGAGTTACAAATATTAGGCTTAATACATCAAAAGTATAAAAACAGTACTCAAAAGATTGTGGAACATATGGTCCAAAGACATCCAATGTAGGTGTGATAAGGTCCGCGAAAGTGAGGAAGCTTGGGATGGGAGTGAGGGGCAGGGTTGTAGAAAGGGAATGGAGAGAATGGTTTGGCTGGGATGATTGTATGTGAGAAGACTTTGAGGACCACCGTGCTTGTTTATTTCATTGCATATCAATCAGCAGCTTGTGTAGCATGGTGCAGATCTGTTCTAGAGATTTCCCTAGCAGATACACGTAAGCTTTGAAATGCTAATTCCTTCTCTAGTTTATATTGTAGAATGTAATTTCCTGTAACCTTCTAACCATTTGACTCTCAATAGGGAAGTGTGAACCCTGTGGACTCACTAATGGGTGGATTTTGTTCAGAAAAGGCCATAGAAGTACCATTTCTCTTTCATTGACAGTAGTGTTCTGGTCTTTGTTATCATCATTTACATATACATCATCCGAAGTAAGTATAACTTGCTTTCTCCTTTAGGGAATATGTATTTGACCCTGACTCTGCTATTTATCAGCTATTGAAAGATTCATAAATTGAAATTTCTATGCCTCAATTGTGTGGGGTTATTGGTGGAAAATGAAGATAATAGTTATTTCTTTCTTATAGACTGTTCTAATGATTAACCGAGGTAATTCTGTTAAGGTTCTTAGTGCAGTGCCTGGATAATAGCCATCACTCAGAAAAAAATTATCTGTTATTACACATCATGATACTTACTTATGATAATAACACTTGCTCTAGATCTACTGTGGGTGATATATTATACAAACTCATATGGCACTGGTTCATATGGATGCAATGATAATGCATAACCTCCTTAATGAAATGGTTTATCAAAGATGTTCTCGATATTCTATCTTATTGTAAATGAGATTGTTTTTTTTAAAAAGATTTTATTTATTTAATTGACAGAGAGAGAGAGAGAGGCAGCGAGAGAGGGAACACAAGCAGGAGAAGTGGGAGAGGGAGAAGCAGGCTTCCCACCAAGCAGGGAGCCCTATGCGGGGCTCAATCCCAGGACCCCGGAACCGTGACCTGAGCCAAAGGCAGACGCTTAACCAACTAAGCCACCCAGGCACCCCTGAAGATAAGATTCTATCTGGCCAGAATGAACACCAGGAGACTATGAACGTCATCAAAACTATTTTAAAGACTAGGATCGCTCAGTATCTTTTGCGAGTTCCTTATGATTGGCAAGGCTTCAGAATTACTGGTCTTCAAATCTCAGCAAGCTACTGTGCTAGAATGCAGGAGCAGATTCTGAAGACTTGGAAAGGGAACCAGTGGGGCTGAGGTACTTTGCCCATATTGCTATGACTTGCTTTTCTGATTTACTAAAATAAAGTTATACAGAAAGACAATACAAGAAAATACTACCCATAATGTTGGGAAAAGGGAAGTTCTTTCTAAACAGGACAAAACAAAACAAAAAAAACCTTCAAAGAAAACATTGACAGTGCTATGGTGAGCACTGTGAATTGTGTAAGACTGTTGAATCACAGATCTGTACCTCTGAAACAAATAATACATTATATGTTAAAAAAAAAAAAGAAAAAGAAAATAGTAGGGAGGGAAAAATGAAGGTGGGGAATCGGAGGGGGAGACGAACCACGAGAGACTATGGACTCTGAGAAACAAACTGAGGGTTCTAGAGGGGAGGGGGGTGGGGGCATGGGTTAGCCTGGTGATGGGTATTAAAGAGGGTATGTATTGAATGGAGCATTGGGTGTTATATGCAAACAGTGAATCATGGAACCCTACATCAAAAAAAAATAATAATTAATTTAAAAAAAAGAAAACATTGACAGTTTATATACCTCATTATACCTTAGTGAGATATTCAGAAAGACAAAATCCAAATGATAGACTATGAAAAAACACACACACCCGAAAGGATTATTATGCAGACTTATAGAATATATAAATAATTCCTATAAATCAGTAAAAAAAAAGTGCAAAAGGAGACTATACGTAATTCACAGAAGGAAATTTAAAATAATTAATCGACATAAGGAAAGGTATTTAATGTCACTTTTCACATAAATTCTAACTAAAATACTATGAGATATATTGCTTATTAAACTTGTAAGAATTTAAAAAAAAATAGAAGTTGGAACTATTCCAAATGGCCTTTGGAGATCATGTCCATTCACTTCCCTTCATTCCTAAGCAGCTAAAGACCTTGTATTTGTTATAGTATACCAGTAAAGGCAGGAATGAAGCAACATAGAACATATTAATTGTATTCATTTTTGAAAATAATGGATTAGGGATTTTTTAAAGCCTCACGAAGATGTTATTTCACAATATTCTGAAGTCGTAGACTAAACAGGGAGAAGATGATCCAAGTTTAGTGGAAAAAACATTTCTAATAAAATTAAGAATAATATACCCTTTATTTGCAAATTATTTTTCTCATTGAAAAGGAAGGCTTTGTTATTATTTTAAAAAATAAATAAAAATCAGACACTATAAAAAAAAGTTAAAAAAATCAACTCTAATCCCAGCATCCAAACATAACTTCAATCTTTTTCACTTTTTATCCTTCAAAATATACATGTACATGTTTCTCTAAATAAATGAACCTGATTTGTTCCATGTTGTTTTCTAACCTTATATCCAACAACTCACTGTAAAAGTTTTATGTGTCAAAAGCTTTAGGTCTTCATCATTTTAACAGTTACCTAGTATCCCATCATATGAACATGGCATACATTATTTATCTAATATTTTTTGATGGATATTTGAATTTATTCTTAAAGAGTAGCTCTTTAAAAATTAGACCTGACATGCTTCCAAGGAATTGAGCCCTCCATTAATGAATGTGAGTCAGGAGAGAATGATGGAATTAAGAGTAAAACAGCAATATGACTCAATCAACTCTGAGATTTTTTTTTTTTTACCCCAGGTTTCTATTATTCTAGAAGTGTTGGGTTGAAATAGCATCACTTTCCCAAATTCACATCTTTCCTAGAACCTCAGAATGTGACCTTTTTGGGAATTAGGATCTTTGCAGATATAATTAGTTAAGATGAGGGCATGCTGGAGTGGGATGGGATCTGCATACACTGTGACTGGTGTCCTTAAAGAAGAGGAGAATGCACACAGAGACACAGACATGAGGAGTGAATACCATGTGAGGATGGAGGCAAAGATTGGAATGAATCACCTATAAGCCAAGGAACACCAAGAATGGCCAGCAATACCAGAGGTTAGGAGAGGGACATCAAACAGATTCTCCCCTACAGCCTTCCCAGAAAGCATGGCCCTGTGACACCCTGATATCTAGCCTCTAGAACCTTTGAAAGAATATATTTCTGTTGTTTTAAGCCACCCAGTTTGTGGTAATTTGTTACGGCAGCCTTAGGAAACTAATACACTACGTAAATTTTGGTAGATTGGCTATGAAATGGGTGTAGATAGATCCTTACCAGAGTGTTAGGCTCAAGGAAGTTATGCCCAGCTGATATAAGCTTCTGGAATAGAATTCCAGATACAAATATGGTTTTTATCATAAAAATCTGTTTATTTGCAGGTAACAGGAATCTGGAGAAGAGTGGGCAATAAAAAAAAAGAAAGAGGAGTGTAAAACCTGGGGTAGGAGCTACAGTAAAAATCTCTTCATGAGCATTCTTGACGCCTCTCAAGGAGCATTTCATAACTCTTTCCTTAAGGGATGACACTGAATTACATACCGCACCAAGTAAAACAATGAACTCGGGCTCTGGTCTAGGTGTTAGTCTAGTCAGACGTGTCTTGGAACTACTTGCCACAGAAGAATGACACTCTAACAACAAATAAACCATGCTGTTCGATAAGGAGAAGTCAGGTAAACCAAGCTGGGCCAATCAGATGAACTCTTCTGAGAATCTGTAATGACAGAGAGACAGTGGGAAGCTGGGACATAAGGAATAACTCTATAGGCTAAGTCCATTAACCTTGCTGGTCCCGGTCATGTTGTGGCCTTGATATTTCCCTAGGCCCAATTTTATCACTCCACCTCAGACTCTATGAGCTCCCTTCTTATCCTCTCAATAAACATCCTTTTTCACTGAAGCTACCTTGCGTTAGCATATCAATCAGGTACTATTGTACAATAAACAACTACAGTATCTCAGGAACAAACGACAATCAGCATTATTTACCTCAGGAGTATGCAAGTTAAGCAAGAGTGATCTAATCTAGACTGGGCATGACTTGGGATATTTCGTGTTTCCTCCTGTTTCTTGACCTCCTCCTGGGATTAGTATGCTAGACGAGGCATGTTCTTCCATAGAAATAGCAGAGCACAAGAGAACAAATGGAATGAGCAAAGTTCCTTGAGGTTTAGTGTATGAGTATATTGGCATTTTCTCATTCTGTTGGCCAAAGTAAGTCTTAGGAGTCACTGAAGAAAGCACCTCCCGTCCACAGTAAGAAGGCATTACAGCGTTATATGGCAAAGGGCAAAAATATAGAGAGGAATGAAGAATTGGATTGATTTCCTGTTATTGCACTAAGAGGGTTGTTAACTAATATAGACTCAGGTCATTTTCCATTATAAATTAGTCATAGTTTATAGTATGTCTAAAGTATATCATAGTCTATAGTATGTTATAGTTTATATAATATCTAAAGACATCTTGAAAAATTAAAAAGAGAAAAAAAAATGTGTGTTTTCTGTCCCACGATGTCTGGGATGGGTGATGGTTGGCCTTCCTGTCCTCCCCATTGAAGTGAGGAGATGAATCTTGCTTTTCTTCAAAATGTTTATTTTTCAAAAAAGAAAAAAAATCTGTACTGCTGGTTACTCTTAGTTCTTCCCACAATTTAACATTTCAAACATTTGGAATTGGTTTGGCTAAAAAGGAAAAAAAAAAGTTTAAAAATGTTAGCTGGCAATGTTCTAACATATTATAAAACAAACAAAACCAAGTCCCCGGCCACCCATGCTGGGAGATGCTGCCTGGGCTATGTGATTAGTCAAAACACTCTTGCAAGGACTGTACGTGTTTCTTTGGAAAATCTGAGCAGGGGACAGCAAAGATGCCACATGTTGATATCTGGGCTTTCGCCACTATCTATTCAATCTCTTCCTGTACTTACACTAGCTTTAATTTTAAGATGCTTATTATTATTATTATTTTAATCAACATCAAATGTTAATGGAAAAGACTAAGACCTTGGGTTTAAGAATCAGATAGCCTTTTGTTTAAATCTTGGCTCTGCCACTGTCTGGCTGTGTAGCTTTAGATAACTTAACCTCCCTATACTTCAATTTCCTGAGGGAAAAAACGATTATCATACCTGCTTCATGGAGTTGTTGCGAAAATCAAGAAAGTGACCTTTGCCTAGCTCCCGGCACATAGCAAGCAGTCAAGAAGAGGACTCCCTCACAGTAAATGTTCTGCGGTCTATGAGTCAGTGTTTGCTGACCACACAGAGGGTTTATTTCTCACTCCCATTTCATGCTGCTCCAGGCTGAACTTGGGCTCTGCCCGGTATCTTCTTCATGCTGGTATCCAGGGGAAAGAAGCAGTACTAATCTTGCATGCTGCTGTTCCTGTGGCAAGCAAATAGGACAGAGGGTGGAACCATGCATAACCTTAAAATGTGTGCGTGGAAGTGGCAAGAGTCACTTCCATTGACATTGCATTGGCCAAAGTTACTCATGTTGCCGAGCCTGCCTCCAATTAGAGGCAAGTACACAAAATATCCCACAAGGACAGATCCAGTAGGGAGAGACAGGATGCAAGTATTTTTACAAGTGTGTGGCATATTCCGGCAGCTTTGCCTATTTGTGAGCAACCCAACTTTGGTGAGTGAGAACTGCACAATGAATCACAATTTGACACATGACTTCTGCTTTTGATCTCAAAAAACAAATCGTTTCCCACTCTACAATTTAAATGTTCAAATAAATTCATTTATTTTTTGTAGATGAAAGATGCAATTAATTTTGATATATGAATGTCAGGGGCAGATTTTATTTAAAAATCAAATTATGTGTTACAGCAAGTGATTACTGCTGAGTGAGTCTGTACATAAGAAACAAATGTGAAGAGTGGCTATGATGGTTCATTTACTGAGCACCAAATGTGTGCCAGTCACTACTGTAGACTCAAATTATAAAGGAGACAAAAATCTTTACCCTCCTGGAACTTACATTCCAGTGGAAGAGATAAACAAAAACTGTAATAAATATGTACATATAATAAGAAGCATAGTGATCTGGATAAAAGAGAGCAAGGCAAGGGGATCAAGAGTGTAAGGGTGAAGAGGGAAGGGTCAGGGCATGCTGTTTAATGATCAGTCAGGAGAAGCATAGTTTGAAAAGAGATTTTTGATCAATGACTTTAATTAAGGAGGTGAAGAGAAAGTGGGTTCTATGTGACAGGAATCGTTAGGGGAAAGATGGCTGTGTCTGCTGTGTTTGAAGACAGCAAGAAGGCCACAGTGGGTAAACTAGGTGAGCAACTGGACAAATAGCAGGAGATGAGTTCTGATAGATAAAGGGACAGGGTGGACCAGGGAGCCAATGAAAAGCATTTTGCTCTCCCTCTAGGTGACATGGTGAGCCTATGGAGGATCATAAGAAGACAAGGTATATAATTTCACTTAACTTTTTAGAAGGTCAGTCTGAATATTTTGTTGGGAATACACTGTAGGAATAACGGGCAGAAGAAGGGATACTGGTCACAAGGGCGATATGGTTTCCACACAGAGAATAGTGGTGCCTTGGATGGGCGTGCTTGCTATGAGGGTGGCAAGGAATGGGCAGACGCTGGAGACATTTTTTTTTTAAGATTTTATTTATTTATTTGAGAGAGAGAGAATGACAGAGAGAGCACATGAGAGGGGGGAGGGTCAGAGGGAGAAGCAGACTCCCCACCGAGCAGGGAGCCCGATGCGGGACTTGATCCAGGGACTCCAGGGTCATGACCTGAGCCGAAGGCAGTCGCTTAACCAACTGAGTCACCCAGGTGCCCAACTGGAGACATTTTGATGGTAAAAGCCAATAGGATTTGCTTACAGTTTTGGTGCCTTGAGTCAGATTGCCAGAACCAGTTTGGGCAGGAAGACGAGGAGTTAATTATGGTCATCTAATGTTTGAGCTTCCTGTTGCACAAGCAACTGGAAACAGTAGGTGGTTGGATTCCAGAAGAGTTCCACCATGGAGAAAAATGTTTGAGAGTCATGGAAACCTAGCTGGTATTTAAAATGATGAGGCTGGCTATGATATCAGGAGTGACAGTGGACAGAAAAGAAGAAAAAGCTGGAGCTGTGGGGCCTGTGTGAGTTTCCTAAGACTTCTGTATCAAAGTACCACATTCTAGGTGGCTTAAAATAGAAATTTATTGCCTCACGCTTCAGGAGGTTAGAAATCCAAAATCAAGGTGTCGGTAGGGCTGTGCTTCCTCTGACACCTAGATAGGACTTCACATGGCATTCCCCCTCTTGTCTCTCTGCATATCTTCTCTTCTTACAAGGACACTAATCATACGGCATTAAGTGCCCATGATACTCCTGTATGATCTCATCTTAACTAATAACATCTAAAATAACCCTATTTTCAAATAAGTTCACATTCTTAGGTCCTGCGGGTTGCAAATTCAACATATTTCTTTGGGGGGGGGGCACAATTTGATCTATAGCAGGACCTTTACATTTTCAGGGAAATGAAGAGCACACTATCTTAAAATCATAGAAGCATCGTGTCTACTTCCCCCTCCCATTCATATGTGTAAGCCCTAATCCCCAGTGTGATTTTTTGCTACCTGTTTCATCTTCTGTGGGACTCCTAAAATGAGACTTTGAACAGAAGGGGAAGACCAAAAAATCCAACTTTGGACAACTTACCAAAAAAAAGGAAAAGCCACATTTGAAGAGCTATTATTCTGTGATTAGAAAACCACTGAACTCTCTAATAAGCCTTTAGACTCTGGAGAGATAAAGAAGTGTCATCCAAACAATGGATGAGCAGTTTAAGGATATTAAAATGGCCCCCATGCTCTGCCTGCAAGATAAAAGAAGGAGTTGCTCAAGTGGTCTCAGATAACTTTTCTGCACATAACAAAACCATCCATCCTTCTCTGTGTCAGTCTGGAGAGCTGGTGTGGAGTGATAAGGTCCCCGGTTTGTGAGAAGCCAGATGGAGAGAGACCTACCATGCACCAGACACTACATACAGACTTGGTATGACAGTCCTTGACTGGGAGGTGAACACATGGTCGCATTATATTCACATGTCTCTGCTCCCTACTACCACCTCACGCTGTCAAGATAAAGGAAACAGGGCATTGTTACGATCATTATTTTAAATGGAGAAAGGGGAAAGTCTTAGAATGTGGCATTTCTATCTAGAGGTCAATTTTAATAGTTTTTTTGTGTTTTTGTTTTGTTGTTGTTTTTTTTGTTTTGTTTTGTTTTTATCAGAGATCAGTTTTTTCTTTTTTTTTTTTCCCTCCATTTCTCCCTGGCTTGTCAGATTGTTCTTGGTAAGAAAGGGGAAGAGCCCTGGTTTAGCTGTGGTGGTGTGACTGTTAAAGGTGTTCAACCATGTAGACATGAACCGGCTCCTTCTCTCTGGATCGAAATTTGTTGCTGTCCTTTTTTCATTTCTCCCTCTGTGTGTGTGTGTGTGCGTGTGAGTGTGCATGTGCGTGTGTGTGTCTGCCCACAGTTTAATGAGGTTATGTCACCAAGGGAGGCATGTGATGTTTCTGTTCTGCAACACTGCCAGATCTTATATATGGAGCCTTTCATTTAGAAGCCTTAATACATTATTTCAGTTACCTCATCAAGCTTAAGTCGGCAGCAAATGGGGGGATTTTTTTTTCCTTCTAAGGTGAGATTACATTTAAATGATAATAATAAGTGCCAGAGAAATGTGAATGCATATGCCAAAAGGGGTGATGCCCTTCCTGGCTGACTGGGTTTCCACTGGGTGCTTGTCATAACTCATCAGCTGTAATCCTTGTGTGGAGTAGAGCAAAGGGACTCCCAAGTTGATGAGAATTCTCTTCAGCAGGCTCGGGTCATGAGGCTGCCCAACATGTGTCGTTGGGGGGCTTGTTTCTGTGATTGGCTCAAGCTCATCATGTTTTAGCAAATGGCATTGACTTCTGTCTCTTTCCCCACTTCACTCTCTCTATAACTTCCCTTGTTTTCATTGTTTCAAGAGTATTACCTCTGCAGGGCAGCTCCAAAGATGCCGCAATTCCTTTTTCTAAAAATAGGATGTCTGTTTTATATAAAATCCCTTTACACATAGCCTTGCCCACATTTGCTTGTTTTCTTTAGCAAAGGCCAGATCTTAAAATAATTAGTCTAAGATGAGGGGAAAGGGAGGAGCACCAATGTCAAGGATGCTTTGTAAAGCAAACCCCAATAACTTGATGTTAATATTTCGTATGTTTTAAAATTGTAAAATGAGCTGAGAGACAAGAGCGCTAGACACACAATTCCCCCAATCTTATCTCCCTGCTATCTATACACACAGATATGTTTTTGAAATTCTTCCATTCTTTCGTGTACGTACACATATTGAGATTTATATCTGGATATTTAAAATGATGGAAGTGGCACAGCAGTTGTGAGTACATTTTCTGGATTCCTGAGAGTTAGAAAGGAACAGTTGAACTGTGTCCTCAGTCTCCTACCTTTTGAAGAATGCCTAAGTGTCTTTCTTATTTGGTCACTGCTTTACATTTTATTTTTAAATAAACATGCTCCATTTATATCTTTGTGAACTTTGAAATTTAATTTTTAAATTGACTACTTTTCTTAGTGAGCTCTAAAATTTATTACATGAGACTTCACCTTGAGGAAAGCCCAAAGATAGCTAGAGAGGGCTCCAGAGAAGAGAGCAGGGCGTGTGGCAATATGTAAGTGTGATTGAAGATAGGTACTTTATCTTTTTTGCCTTTAAAAACAAAAGTCTTTTACTTTTACAAAGATCATTTCTGTATGTAATTCCAGCAAAGTCAAAGGAACCAAACTTCTATAGGTCTAATTTGCAGGAGAAAATGCAAGGATTAATAATTCCAAGTCATCTTTAAAGTCCAACTTGAAACAGAATGACCATGTCCGTCATTCACAGTGGTCCAGTGGCTGGAAACTTCTTAGCAGTGGATGCGTTTACATTTGTACCTTCAAGGAAACAACGCTTGGCAAAATTAATTGAAACCTCCTGGTGAAAATCATCAAAGTCCAGCGTATCTTTGGGTGTAATTTGAGGCTATGCTATTTGAGTTCAGCAAACAAGATGGATCAGTCCAGTCTGGGAGTTCTTGCTCCCACCTTACTCATAAATAAACTCTGCTCTTATAGCTAATATATTCAATACTGGTTTGTGGAATATTGGATTAATGATGAGCAGGCATTAAAATTGTTTGTATTTCAAACTTGCTTCAGATGATCTGGCAAGTTTCAAGCCCTCATTTAGAACAAGTAAGCAGACTTATCCTATAAAATCATACAACCTCAGGAGGCATTTCTTTTCAAATGTTAGTGGTAAAAAAAAAAAAAAAATGTTAGGGGTACTTCTCTGCCAAGCCCCCCCCTTTTTTTTTTTTTCTTTCCCCTGTGGCATTTGAATCTCTGTGGTTTCATTCTCAGTACCAAATGAGAAACAGAAACTTTAGGGGTTGTTCCAAAGTTTGCTGGAGAGGTTGGCCAAGAAACACACTGGAAGTCAGAAATTTGTGTGCAGAACCTTACTGGAGTCTGCTCTTAGGAAGAGCACCTGTGGAAGAGAGGGGTATGGGATTAGACAGAAGGAGCTCTGAGGTGGTCCTTCAGTGTTGTCAGAATTAAAACAAGGGGTCTGGGTGTTTGTATCCCCACAAAGAGGATCCCTAGACATTGGAAGCAGGTTCCCTAGGGAAGAGCTCCCTTGCATTGAGATAATCCTCAGCGAAGAAGGAATGATTCAACTGGTGTGTCCATGGCAGCTTGGGGAATAAATGACCCAGTCCCCAAGGATTATCTAAATGGCTTGTCCTATCATCTATCTCAGCCCTCGTTTCCAAAAGAGTAAAGTTTTCTGAAATGCCAGGTCTTTAATTTAGAAAAAAAACAAAAACGAAACAAAACAAACAAAAACTATCCTTAGAAGTTGAGGTGAAGGGAGGCCAGGGGAAAGAGAACTCTTTAGGAGGTATTGAATTCTATTTTCATATTTTAGAAATAATTTCTTCATGTGAAAGCAGGAATCTTTGTTTGATAGCGCTAGGATTTGTAAGACAAGGCTTAGTCTAAAGATTATAGAACAAGGAATCCTAAAAGGGGAAAAATAAAAACAGATTTAAATTAGCATGCTGTCCCCAAAATGCATCCATCCAATTGGAATGAACACAGGAAAACTACATTAAGTTTAAGGAAAAGGAGAGAAATAGAAGGCACCGTGACTGAGGAAGAAAGGGAAAAATAAGCGGGAGATTTTATCCAGACAGATCTCTAAAGGCAAAAGAGATAATAACAACAATGATAGTAAGGGCAGTATTAATGGTGGTGGTGATAATGGTGGGAATTGCTTACCATGGGCAGGGCATTGTGAGTTAATCACACTATATTATATGGACGGTTTAATTTTTGCCCAACCTCTGAAGTTCTTCACCTTTGCTGGGGTAGAAATATGCCAACAATGCTGAGATGTTCAGGTGTTCAATTTCTCTATGGCATCCCTCTCTTTTCCTTCTTCCTTCTTTCTTTTTTCTTCCTCCTCTAGATTTCTCTCTCTCTCTTTTTTTTTTTTTTTGGTAGGGTGTTTGCTATTGTTTATTTGCTTGTTCTTTTAATGTTTTTCCCACTTTATCCAAATCCAAAAATAAGATAAAGTTGGGAATCCAGAGAATTTCAGAGTGATTACTGTTATAATGGGATCACTTATGTTTGCATAAACTGGATGAAATGAGGAGTCACAGGAAAGTATTTTTTTTTTATCATCACAATTACTCACCTATAGCTTAGAATCAGTTAATGAATGATGGACTACTTGAGCTGAAAAGGAAGTAAAAGGTGATCTAATTTAATTCTACCATTTTCAGATGAACAAACTAAAATCCAAAGGTTTATGTCAATCAACCGAGGTTGAGGAAAAAAAAAATAGTATTGGCAAGGATTGGGCAGATATAGATACAGGGATTGTTGGCTCTATGAGTTCCTACACCAGGGCTTACACCAATTACTAGCTGTGTGACTCAGAAGTGAAAATTGTAATAATATCTAACTCAGAGTTGTTATGAAGTTTGCTGAAAATTAATGGAACTAAAACACAGTGGAAAACACAGAGTGAGCACACAATAAATGTCTTGTACCCTCACCTTGCCCAATGTCTAATTTTCATTTCTGGTATCTGGACTTTATCTCCGAGGACAACAAAGCATGCTCTGACACTTTTCTGATCGCTTTTATAAGTTAAAAACAACCTACTGATTATCTCATTCTCCCAAAGTTTTTTAAGTAACTTTGTCTTCCGTCATATAAAAATTTCTCTGTTGGTGGCTACCACCTTTCTCTTTTCACATCTGTATATCTTACACATTTCTCTTAGATGAATCTTCCCAACTTAAGGTGCTTATTGTGACATTCTCTTGCTAATAAAAGCTTCAGAGACACCTCTACTACCTATAGATAAAACCCACATTCTCTAGGTTAGCATTCAGGGCTTTTTACAATCCGGTCCAATCTGACTTTCCAATCTTATTACTCGTTTACCCTACCTTCCTTCATTAAGTGATGATTGATAATGTACCATATGGCTAGGCACCAAAGACACACTGATAAACAGAATCTACTTTCCTAGAACTTTCAACTTGTGGGTGATTTAATCTTCCCCAGAAGCATATGACCATTGCCTACCTATCTGATTTACAATCTGTGACCTCTTTTGTCTGGAATACCTTACCATCAAATATACTTATAACTAAATCTTATGATCTTATCCACATTACCCCTTCCAATTAGAATTCTATGTTTCTTCCCAGCTAGTAACTCCCTTTTTTATTTTGTATACAGCATTTACAAATTAATCCCTTGTATTATAATTATATGCATTTATTAGTCTTTCCTGGACTAGAAGGTTCTTTAAGACAAGGTGTGCTTTTAACTGATACTTACACAATCTTAAAGCCTGCCATATTGTTTTGCAAAAAGAAGAACCTAAAAAATATTTTTTAAAAACAGATGCTTGGCTCTTTTCCTCCCCGGCTGCTTGAAGCTAGGCCGCCATCATGAACGACACAGTATCTATCCGGACCAGGAAGTTCATGACTAACCGACTACTTCAGCGGAAACAGATGGTCATTGATGTTCTTCACCCCGGAAAGGCAACAGTACCTAAGACAGAAATTCGGGAAAAACTAGCCAAAATGTACAAGACCACACCAGATGTCATATCTGTGTTTGGGTTCATTTTTCTTTGCATAATCCAAGGAATCATATATCATGCCAAAGCCGGTTGTCTTGCCACCACCAAAATGGGTTCTGAATCCAAACACAGACTTGCAAGACATGGCCTGTACGAGAAGAAAAAGACATCAAGAAAACAGCGAAAGGAACGCAAGAACAGAATGAAGAAAGTCAGGGGGACTGCAAAAGCCAATGTTGGTGCTGGCAAAAAGTGAGCTGGAGATTGGACAACAGAAGGAGTAAAGATGCTGCAGTGGCTTTATCTGGTTGTGCAGATTTTTCATGAGAGGATCAATAAACTAAGAATGTTAAAAAAATTTAAAAAAATTAAAAAAAATAAAAATAGATGCTTGAATGGATATATGTATAACTGCTTCCAATAGTGGTTTTGCTGTTCAAATAGGTGATGGAGATTAAGCACTGAACTTGTCATCGTGAGCACAAGATAATGTATGGAAGAAGTGTTGAATTATTATATTGTGTGCATGAAACTAATATACTGTATGCTAACTAACTGGAATTATAATAAAAACTAAAGAAAATGTTTTACCAAAGGATTAACTTAATGGTGTAAAGAAAGTATGGTCTGGTAAACATTCATAAGTGGAGAACAAAGTGGCACTTTTGAGTGCTTTGTACAGGAGTACTTTGTATATACAACTTTGTTTTTGATTGTTGATAAAAGTTATGTTCTATAGGGGCGCCTGGGTGGTGCAGTCAGTTAAGTGTGGGACTCTTGGTCTCAGCTCAGGTCGTGTTCTCAGGGTCATGAGATCGAGCCCCATGTGGAGCTCTGCTTGGAGCCCCACAGCAAGCCCCAGGCTGGGCTCCACGTTCAGTGCAGAGTCTGCTTAGGACTCTCTCTCCCTCTCCATCTACCCCTCTCCCCCACCGTCTGTCTCTCTCTCTCTCTGAAATAAAATAAATAAATCTTGAAAAAAAAGTTCTGTTCTATAAATATGAGTAAATTTTGATAACATTAATATACTAAATTTACCATTTATATCGTTTTTTAAAAAATGTTAATGTTAACAGTTTCATCATTCATTGTCATCTCAAAAATGGTATCTGCTGCTTTTGCATTAAGGATAACGTCTAGGAAATGTGACATGATCACTAGGTTAAAAAGAGAAAGCTACTACATAAGTACAGTTTAGTTACCATAACTTAGAAATTACAATTAGATCAGAAATCCAAAAGCACAAGGGGTAAGAGCCTAAGGACAGCTAAAAATTCAGTACGGCCAACTTCCTTATGAAATTATTAATGCTACCACATGCAGTAGATAAGCCCATTAGTTGGAAAATAGCTAAACTTTTTGGTTCAATATAAATCACACTTTTATGACTTAATTGTAACCTCAATACTGTAAAATGGAATTTAGGGAAAAAACATGTAAGCAAATGTATGATCCCAACATCAGGTGAACATATCTAGGTTTGAGAGTAGTAGGGTTATTTCATTTTTATAGACACCTTAATTATTGTGAAGTTATTTTCATTACGTCATTTCAAATAATTTTTCATTTTTTATCCTTCAACAATTCTCTGACATTGTACCTGTTCTGCCTTGTGTAGTTCCTGTAAACCATTTGAGATACTTCTAGCAATTAAACAAGAAGAATGTCTGAGTTGCTTGAGTCATTATTGTTTTTCTTTTCTTATCACTACTCAAGAATCCAGCAAGTATTTTTGCTTATCTTTAAAGCCAGAGGCTTGTTGGTACTACTACATAGTTGCAAATGCAAACACTATCAGGTACTTGTCAAAGCATTTCAATCTAAGCACAGTAAGGAAATTATAAAGGGGAGCCATTCAAACACTGACAAATCAAACCCTTCCTTTAAGGGGTTTCTTAAAAGTGGGGAAAAAAAGCAACTTTATAGAGTTCATAATTAGATTGTCTGATAAAAGGCAATAGTATTTTTATACTTTAAGAAATGGTTGGGTAAGATTTTAAACACCCCCCAATACCCAACTTCACTTAAAAAAAAAAATAGAAAAAAAGCAAATGAATTGGCCTGAATTCTAAGAACTGCCTGGGTTCGTGCAGAGAGACTTGGCCATTTTTTAAAGCCATGTGGTAATGACATTAAAGCATGCAATGGCAGAGGTTGGGAGGTTGGAAGAAAAAAGAAAACATTTGCGGTATCATGAGAGGAAGCCAGGCAGTCTGCTGTGGACAGGAATGGAGCAAAGGGTCAAAAGGCTTCTCCAGGATTGTTTGACCCTTGAAGAGTCAATAAACTCCTCAGAATAAAGGGTGGATGCAAAAGTAAGCCTTCCTTTCAGAGCTTCCAATTCCTAACCTTCTATAGCTCAAAAGATTATTGTAAAGATGAAGAAAATCAAGTGGGCAGATCTACCCCAAATTTCTGAGACCCTGGAGAAGGGGAGAGTATTTATTGCCAGAGCTTTCAACATAATGTGAAGAGTATATTGGAGCTACATTAAAGAAAGTGCATTAAAACAACAGCAACAACAACAAAACCTATATGGGGAACATAAGGAGCTCTTTTAGTCTACCTGTGTGTTTTTGTGTTAAGTGAATCTCCTACATGTGTATTGTTTGACCCTCTGCTTGGGGAAGTGTGGTTTAATACTGCAGCTGTGTAAGTTGATTTTTTTCAATGCAATAATGCAGTAATTGAACTAAGAGAATCAAGTGACATTATTTGAACATCATTTTTTTCTTTCCAATTCCAGGAGAGAGCTTAATCCATTTTTAGAGATGATAAAATTGAAAATCACATAGGGGAAGCGCTAATAAGCGGAGGTAGCAGAATTTAAGCCTAATTCACTTGACTGCAAAGAATGTACTCTTTAACTATAGCATGCGAGAGAATGATTCAAGGAAGCTATACCTGGCTATAGGTAAACATCTGGTAGCTAGAGTACTTTGGTGGAAGTGTCAGAAACTCAACGCAAACACTGGAAACATGTAGGAACGTTGGGAGTAAATTAGCTTTAGATAAGGCCTAATCCACGGGCTCCTACAGTATCACTAGGGCACTGCCTCAATGTTTTGGTCACAGAGTTTGTTTGTGATTGCACTGTAATTTTTGCAGGTAGACTCTCTATGGCAATTAAGAAGGCTTTTAACAGCACTAGATTCATAACCTCTAGTTTTTGCACTGCACAGAGAAAAGAATATTTCTCTCTCCTTGTGTCTGCACATCATGGAGTTCATGATTCTCTAAATTCCAAGTGCTTCCCGCTGTGGTTCAGGGAGAGATATGTAAAAGAAAACAAACAAACAAACAAACATAAAAAAACAAAACAAAACAAGAACGTCAACTGGGCCAGTTATCAATTTATCCAAGTCTATTACACTTCCTTACCCATTCTTCGAAAATAGAGTTGGGCCCCTTTAAATGTATTTCCTTTGCCAGCTGGCACACTGGGAAGCTCTGTTGGTAGAGACTATGGAAAAACATTGCAGGGAGAAGGGGTTATCCTTTCTCACTGTGTTGTGTTAGCTCAGCTGGTTCCTGCAGTGTGCAGCTCTTCCAGGACCCAGATCTTCGAGCACATGCAGCTTCTCTGCCCAGCACCTAGTCCTCCAATGCACACTGGTCAGCGGCACTCAGCGGTGGGCAGCTTTCCCCAGCAACCCTCTTGGAAAATTTCATAATGAGATGCTTCTGGCAGGAGACCACTTATGCATGGCTTTCCCTTTCTCCAGTAGCCGGCAAGGTAGATTTGCAGCAAGTTCTATCAGTGAGACATGACAGTTGACTTCTACAGCTGTGACTTCCCCAGTAATGTTCAGATCTCAGCCCTGGGGGTGGGGGAGGGGTTATTCTTTGGTCACTCGATCTCAGTTCTAGGCAAATTAGTTTTATAGTGCGGCCATAACAAATTATCACAAACTCAGGGCTTGGGAAAAAAAAAATAATAATTATTCTTTCAAAGTTCTGGAGCTCAGAAGCCCAAAGTCAAGGTTTTGGCCTGATTGGTCCTTTCTGGAGACTCAGAGAGAGAAATCATCCCGTATCTCGCCCTTCTTCCCATATTGCCTTTGGTGGTTGCCAGCAATCCTATGCATTTTTTGGCTTGTAGCTACATCACTTCAACCTCCGCCTCCACTTTCATGTGGTATCGCCCTTTCTGGAAATGACTTTATAAGATCTTCCTAGAAGAATACCTGTCATTAGATTTGGAGCCCACTCTAATCTATAAGACCTCATCTTAAGTTAACTGATTATATCCATAAATACCCGATTTCCAAAGAAGGTCATATTCTGAGGTTTGGGGTGGACATGACTATTCAACCTAGCACACTAGGGATAGTGCTGCTTCTTATTAATGGTATTGCTAATTCTCTAGCATTCTCTTTACTTCTTATTAGCTAATCTTTTCTTACTCCAATACCCTGCTATGGTTAATCATTCTTTATATTAAACTTTTCTTGTTCAAATAACTGTGTGGTGGTATCTGTCTCCTGATTGGAGTTTGAGTGCCTTTTCAGAGCAAAGGAATAGAGAAGGTAAATTATTTAAAAGAAATAAGGATTGCTGAGCAGAGAAATACAGCATATTCCACCATTCTTAAAATCAAGGACCAAAGAGATTTGCTTAAATAGCAGAAAGTCTAAACAATGGCTTTGTATACAGTGGTCACTTAATAATGTTATCCAATGGTTAATGTTGTACAGTGGGACTTTGATATCTTCCATTACTGTATCTCTTTGGGCAGGAATCTTACGTTCTTTAGTGATTTTTTTTTAACTGAATCTCTGAAAGAAAAACATAGCTCTATAATATTACCGTTGATTTCCTAGAAAACTATCCTTTACCAAATCTAGTAGAGCTTCAATTTTCCTTCCCTTCCATATCTTTGGGTTCTATGTATTAACCTGTATTTAACTTTATTGTTTTTAGAACAATGGGCCTATATCAATCAAATCTACCTTCAGAACTTATGTTGCCTAGAACACACTGGGTGCTTAGTAATTATCTCTTGAGTAAATGAATTGCTCTCAAATCCTTATAGATAATTTATTGAATGTTTGCTCTGTATAGGCACTGTTTGTAGTGCTAATTATCTACTTAATACAGCAATCATTTGAGGTAGGCACAATTATCATCACTGTTTCGTAGATAACGAAAAGAGGCTCAGAGAGGTTGAGAATCTTCCTCAAGGTGACTCAGCTCATAACTAGTGGAAATGGAGTTTGAACCAGGTCATAGTAGCAGCAGAGCCTATAGGCTTGACCACAGCACTATACTGCCCCTTGCTTCTCCAAGTAGAAAATATTCACATGGATTAAAAGAACATCCTTTCTCACCATACAAGGCATAATTTACCATTAATAACTGGCATCACATAATAACTATTGTTAGTGAATTTTAGAAATTGATACTAAATGCATTATATCATTCCACTGCCCTAAGCTAAGTGTAACACAAAGTGACACAGCTGATGAGCCACAAGTACAAATTTAAAATATGGCTAATAGGGAAAATCTTACTAGTAGAGAAGTTGCAGAGTGCACACGGTCTCTCAGATTTCCTTACTCCACAGAGAAACTGGATTGCACACACCATGGCAAATGTTCCCATGCAGAGGGACCCCATTATCTTTGTCTAAAACTCTGAGAGCGCAAGAGCATAATTCACTGTTCAAAAAACCATGTATGATTAGATGGAGTTTACATCTGACCAAGGGTCCTGAGCTGGATCGAATCAATCACAACTTTATACTGGGAGTTGCAGTGACTCCTTCATTCAAAAAATCTTTCTGTCCAGGTATGATTTTAGATTCTTGGAATACATTGGTGTTAAAGACACTAAATGCCTACTTTTTTGAAAGCTTACATTCTTTGTTCCATAATATCTCCCTCTAGTTGGTTTGTCCCCACATCAGAACTTTTGTCTTTATCATTTGTGTTAGTAAAAGTTTCTTTTATTGTGATCAGTAGACAGACACCAGCTTGACTACCTTCACCAAAATGAGAATTTTTAAAGAGAATTTTTGAGGTGTAGCTCATGTGAGGGAGAGCCAAAACTAGCAGGAATCTCTCCAGGGACCACAGCAGCAGTACTTTTGAGCTTTCACTCTAGAGAACTATTAAGGTTTCTAAGACTTTTTGGGCTCTCTGTCCTTCCAAGCAAACCCCAGCTTCTCAGGGAAGAGAATCTGAATATCCCAAGTTGTGAGGTGTCTCTGCCCCTAGGTAAGTTTCTTCTGGTCAGGGTGGTGGCACAATGTCACTAGTGTTGTAGTTGACAGCCTCACCGTTTCCACCAGTTACCTGTTCTGTTGACTCTGGTAAAGTACACAGGTGGAAGAGTCAGATATCCTAGGCCAGAATCCCGACTCTCCCCTTGTGTATGTGTGACATTGAGGAAAAATTAACCAACCTGAGGCTTAGTCATTATATCTGGAAAGTGACAAAATAATACTTGAACTTCTCTATTCTTTATTCAAAAAATCACTCTCTCCAAAATCAAGTTGTTAAATCTACCTCTTCTCTCTGATTCTGGTCTTTTTATGCTGTTATGACACATGCAGTAATTAAGAGTGGATTGTCTGGTGCCAGACTGCCTCATCTGAATCCTGACTCTTCCATTTACCAGTCTCGGGACCTAACGCACATTCTTTAACTCTCTAAGCCCAGTTTCCCCATCAACAATTCCAAAATGGGATCACCGAATGGGATCAGCTCTCCTGGTTTGCCCTGAAGACATGAGACTTCCAGTGCTAGAAGCAAACCTGGATAGTTGGACATCAAACATAACACCTACCTCATTGGACTGCTATAAAGATTAAATGTGAATGTATGGATTTGGCCCTTTGAACAGTACTGAACATAAAGTAAATACCCAAGAGGCATTAGTTATTATTACCATCAATCTATTATTAATCTATTTGTAGCTATTATATAAATACTCATTTTAGGTGAATAACTATCTTTAGAATATATATATAGAATACATATATAAAGAATCTATGCTTTGGGGGACTTATCTGATATTTGAACATAGCCCCTATTCTCAAAAAGTCTTCAGGTTTAGAGATTTAAAAAATGAATATAGAAATACCTGTAATATCAGGAAGGATAAAACTGCAGGAGGGAAATATAAGCAAAGCATTTTAGAAAGGAGCAATACATGAGAGCTAAGGTTATTGTCAGGAGTGTGAGTCAGAGGCACTGGTGCTCCTGCTTCCAGTATGGCCCATCTCCAGGGCATGGAGTGCAGAAGTGACATGAGCTGGAAGCATGAGCAGGAAGTAGGGAGGTAACACTGAGGCGTGGGCTCTGTGTGATGTTCCAGGAGTGTACAGGAGGGATAATGGAACCCTCTGTTCTAGTTGATGAGGTAGAAGAGCTATTAAGGGCCTGGCCAGAGTCAGAGGAATAAAAAGGCAAGATGCCAATATGGAAAGAAAAGATATTTAAGACCCAACACTTAGGGGCGCCTGGGTGGCTCAGTCGTTAAGCATTTGCCTTCGGCTCAGGTCATGATCCCAGGGTCCTGGGATCGAGCCCCGCATCGGGCTCCCTGCTCCGCGGGAAGCCTGCTTCTCCCTCTCCCACTCCCCCTGCTTGTGTTCCCTCTCTCACTGTGTCTCTCTCTGTCAAATAAATAAATAAAACCTTTTAAATAAAAAAAAAAGACTCAACACTTAAATAGCCTATAGTATAACCAACCATTGATAAATTATTATCATCAACTTTTGGTGTATACACTTCAAGTCTTTATATATGTGTATAAGCATATATTTAAAATTTGTATTAATACTATACAACTTCTTTTTAGCCATCATCTAACACATATCAACTATTTGTGAATAATTAAATCATCAAATCTCCATATATCAAATCTTTATAGATGCATTTATGGCACATACTGAAAATACTATTTGATACTTTACAAGTTATTTTATAACTGATCCTTTTTTTCAATTAAAACATACTTGAACACAGTCTTTTTAAATGATCTCCCAAACATTTGAAAATCATGGGAAATTGGTTGTCTTTTCACTTTGTAATTAGCACAGTAATAGGGCACAGACATAGATAGCTATCTTCAGGTTATTATTTATAGGCAATTTGTCATAGTGGAAAGAATATAGTTACTGTGAGAGATGAGTAGTTGCTAAAATTCTGGATCTTCTTCATCTTTCCTCACTGTCTGTGAGAGCCTGGCCAATTAATCTAGGCCTCAATTTTACCATTTGTAAAATGGTATAATAACATGATCCACCTCATAGCTTCATGAAGGTTAATTTATGCAGGTGATTTACACAGCACACTGGGAAGCCCTAAGTGCATTTGCTACATTTTGAAAGTTGTTTCTGGCAGAAAAGAAAGACACACTGATACGAGGCTCAATGTCATTATTTACTTGATTATTTGAAGCAACTCCTTTGTTCTTATTCCTCACTCTGGTGAAGTGAAATACATTAACTACACATGTCAAAGGACTTAGCTAAGTCTCTGTCCTACAGAGGTCCCCTCCATTCACTAAGGAAGCGTAGCTTAGAACTCAAAACCCAAGCTAGAGGTAGCATGCAAGCCTGTAAATACTGCACACAAGTGTCAATCCCTGCTCCTTCTGCCTGTTGTGTCTTAGATGGTCTTTGATTTTTCCCTTTGTATGAAAGAGTAATTTCCAATATCGACCATGAGAAGTCAATCAATATTTTATCATATATTTCACATCTATAGAAGATTAGAGTATATTTTTGTAAGGGAATTTTTTTTCTTTTATTTTTTTGGTAAGAGCATGTTTTGAATTTTGTCAGTGTTTGGTGTTTAGTTCAACTTCAAGTAAATTGGCATCTCAGGAAGAGATAGTTCATTTATTTCCCATAGCTTAAGTAAGACTTTTTTAAAAAAAATTATGAGTTTATTGCTGCCTAAGGATAAACAGATGAAATTTTAATACTATCCAAAAGAAATGACTTTGTTTTATGAAGGATAAGTTTTCTTCAATAGAGAAATTATAAGAAAATTTCATCACCCTTAATGGACACAAGAAGACTTGCAAGGTACGTAGCTATACACTAATGTAACTTTATACTTCATAAATCATAATCTAAAACATCCATGCTTTTTAATTGCCCCATTAAATAATTAAGTTTCACTTAAGGAGAAAGTCACACCTCATCCTGGAGGAACTCCAGCATAGACAGGCTAAATGTTTGTTTAATGAATACCTATCTTTATAGAGCTAACTGCTTTCAGCACTTAAGACTGTGCTAGTGGGTATTTTTATTCACTTGAAATAGTTCACCCAATGATTTATAACAGATTAATGAGTGGCTATAATTTCCTCTCATTAATTAGAATCTTAAAAAAACATTTTTTTCATATAATTATGAATTCAACAAAAGGTTGGTCAAAAGAGTCTGCTTTTTTCATCACCAGAAATGTAGACTCTTAGCATATGATGAAAACTGAAAATCATCTAAGTAGATTCCATTTTTTTAAACTGTAGGAATATTTATTTTTACAAATGAGATCTTATTCAGCATCCCAATATACATAGAGGATATTTATGCTTGACATAAGCCTGTGCCCCAGCTGCAGAACTTCAGAGAAATCCATTGTGAAAACCATCACCGTGGTACGGCCTTTCTCATTTTTAGTTGCAAACATCAAGACTTGTGCTAGTCCCAGAGCTTTTTTCCCACTAATTCACACTACTCTTCCTAAATATTTTCTTTTATTTCATTCATCCTATCTTCTGATTTAGACTGCTTGCTCACTGAGCTCCCCAAGGACTGTCAAGAGCCCTTCTTGCTATTGCTGTTCAGTGTTGATGTTCATGGCAAACATGGGAATCACTCTCTGAATCCCGAGGCGTGGAAAGCCTCTCGCCCTTTCTTGGTCAACTCTTGGATCATCCTGAATGGGAGGCCCTGGATTTACCTTGGATGCATTTCTGTGGGAATCATTGCACCAAGACTGATGTCACAGATTAAGTAACCACTTCAAAGGATAGAGGGAGAGCTTGCTGCCTTCCTCTTTATTCCAATATTCGGAAGACATTCCAGAGAGAGTAGTGAAAATGACACAACTTTACACTCCTGTACATCCACTTGTATTTTTTTATTTATTTTTTTTTTACTATTTCCTTCTCATTGATTCAGCAGACATTTATAATCTGTCTTTTGGTAGGAAATATTGAGCCAGCAGTTCTATGAATAAACTCATATACAATCTCCACAAAGAAAGGCACCAGATATGTTTCTAATAACACTGTTTTCCTAGTAAGTAGCACAGGACCTGGTATGTGACAAGATCCATAATCATTTGTTTTACCAAAACAATGCATATCTGAAGGAGTAAGGTAGAAAAAAGGAATAGCAGACACAACAAAAATTCTGTTCTCTATCCTGTAAAACTTTAAGTAAAACTTTACTTAATCCCTCAGCAATCCTGTGATTTTGGAATTATTCCAAATTTAGTGATGAAGGAACTAAAGTTCATTAAGTTGGTGTGATTTATCCAAGTTTACGCACCAGGACAAGAATCCAAGTGGGTCTGAACAGGGAGATACAGTCCATGTTGCTTTGGGATGGTTGTTTCTCAAACATTTTGGGGAAATACACAATTTTTATAAGAAATACAACACATATATAACATGATGCAAATTAACTCAACATTTTAAAGATGTAGTAGGAAACTTTATATACATTTGGCATGAGTTTATTTCCTCTAATCTATATTCATAGATTTCTGCCATTAAGTTTCCTTCCGTGGAATAATTTGAGGAATATTGACTCTACTATATTGTCTCTTATTAAAATAAAAAATGGAAATGTACATGTTGATGGTTAAATACAAGATACTTAGAACATGGGACTGAAGTGTTACATACATACACAAACAATTTGCACCTCAAATATTGAATGGTCCTTCAAAGTTTGTTTTGGGGAAGACAAGCCAGAGATGCTGGGATGTGCTTCCTACCAGCCAAGATCTCATACTTTCAGTCAGAGCAAGGAGAAGTACTGAAATTAGATTATCTTGATTCCTTCCTTCTGAAGCTACTTTGGAGCATGTTGTTCCCGTTATGTTGGGTGCTACTGCTACATTTTGTTTAGCAACATTCTCAAGGACAAGAAATGGGACATGTGAACAGATACAAAAGGCCATTGATATAAATTATACTTAATGGCATGTAACTTATACCAAGATGTTCCTATAACTACAGTCATGAAATCACTGAAGTGATTTCTAAACATTGTTCACAAATGAGTCATTTGTTCAGTGAGGAAGTCAACACAGTGAGAACATCCATGACCAACCTTCTCTCTCAGTTTGTAAACCTCCATCAGCGCAGCTAACTAGCATAGCCTCATCTACCTGAATGCCAAGCAATTTATATCTGCTGTTGAACAGGATGGAAACATGCCTCACAAAGAACACTGCTGTGTTAAGAACTGTTGGTGCAGCAGGGTCTTGTGGAGAACCTCAAAATGGAAACACATTTAACTCTTGTAGCCACAGAAAGCCTCCTGGAGCAGCCTTTCTATCTGCTGAAGGCAACTGATTAGAGAAGATTTATGCTTCTACCAACAGGCAAAAGTGCTTTTGTGTGGTGATCCTGCTGATGTACAAGTTGAAGGCACGGCAGAGAAGGTAAAGCCTTCTATCTGTGCTGTCCAATGTGGCAGCCACAGGCCACGTGTGTCTACTGACTATCTGAAATGTGCTTAGTGCTACATATTTAAAAGATCAAATTTTGAAAATATGAGTTACATAAAGTATGTTATTACAATTTACTTTACCTACTTATTTTTCCTCTTTTCAGTGTGGCTACTAGAAAATTTAAAAGTACATTACCTCTAGCGGAAGGGTTATACTAGATTATAAAAAATGTGTGTGCAATTGTGTCATTTTCTAGGTGAGTTGCTTAACCCATCACTGAAAGGTAGAGTCACATACATTCAAATTTACCATTCAAATTTTGAGTGTAAAAGCAGAATTATTAATAAATATACCAGAACAATAGGCATAAATTAAAAACCTAGTGTTCCATTCTGTTCAAAATGAGATAAAAATGTTTGACATTCTAGTTGTTCAGACTGTCAAGCAGGGACATAGGTTCATTTAACCCATAAGCCACGTTTATGAGAACCATTAACTTTCCAAACCAACAGACTTAACTGACATCAGGATGTGACCAATTCCATTTGTTCACCATTATACACATAGGACACTGATGAATGAATATTTGTTAAATAAATGAGTGAATAAATAGATACAATTACTGCATGTTTCAAGTATTCAATAATGTGAGTTTTTATTGCTATATTCTCAAGATTTTTTTTTTGTATTTAGAAAGGATTTTCCAAAGGCTTACTTTGTCTTTCAAATTAATATGAGTGGTTTAATAAAGCTCATTTTTTAAAAAAATTAGTTGTTTTAAAAATTGTTATGTTCTGTTTAAAATTATGTTTTGTATTTTACTTCTAAACCTACCAAATATTAACAATCACATTGAAAGAATCTAAACCAGATAAATTTATATATACACTGATAAATAGGTGCTTTTAAATGTTTCAATATTGTATATAAAATTAGCATGATGATGCAAGCCTAAATTACTTTTCAATTAAAAATTTTCAAATTATAATCACAAGTCACAGGCTAAATTCTCTCGAATGTCATGCTTATTTAAATGATCAAATGTGCAAATTCTTTAAACTCTTTGGTCATCTTAATTTCTATATTTAATTCTAAATCTTCCCTGCTTGAAAGATACTACTAAGGAAATGATTATATCACTGGGAAGTATTTGGGGCAATACCCGTGCAGAGAGACTCCATGATAACAAATATATCAGCTGAGATGCTGTCTGATTTCTTAGTGGCAGCACTAATGGAACCGATTGGCCTTAATGAGAGTCAATGAAGTGGACAATCCTACCTCATGGGGTGTGATATCATTGTCCACATAGCTGTGTAGTTCACCCAAGGGCTGGTTACAAAATTTGTGGAGCTCAGTGTAAAATGAAAGCGCAGGACCCTTTTTCAAAATGTACTAAGAACTTCAAGACCAAGATGGTGAGAACAGAGCTTTCACCCAGGTGTAGGACCCTACTCAGCAAGAGACCTTGTGTGATTGCATGGGTTGCACACCTCATTCATGTCCTTGTCCAGGTTTAGATTCTGCAACTCCCACTTCAGCTGCATGGTTGGATTTCATATTTAGGTGACTCTATGTGACTCAAATGTGTTTTCACTGAGCCCTGAAAACCTTTGAATATGAGAACACACTGCTTTTATTTTGTTTTACCTTGGTAACATTTTCCCTGCCTGGTAGATCATACAACAACTCCACACATAAAACTATCTCAGTTTTTGCATATTTTTCATATTTATTTTTCTCACTGCAGTCACAGTTTTAATGCCACTCTTTTCAAAGGCCTGACACCTATCATTCTTTCTGGCTGTCATCATGTCTAAAGCTCTGAAGAAAGTCAGAGAAATGGTTGACCTAGTCTTGGTTTTACCAGCCTCTTCTCTCTTCTCACCTTCTTCACTGACTCTATTTTTTATTTGTCTTTATTCTTTCTTTTAGGTCCTTCTTCAAATGTGTATTGCACAGAAGCTACTTTACAAGCACCATAAAAGATGCTGAAGCAATTTTTAAAAAGATTTAGAAACAGAGAGAGAGAGAGAGGACACTAGTAGGGGGAAAGGCAGAGGGAGAGAGAGAATCCTCAAGCAGACTCCCCGCTGAGTGCAGGGCCCAACACGAGGCTTAATCCAGGACCCCAAGATCATGACCCAAGCCCAAACCAAGAGTGGGCAGCCCAACCAACTGAACCATCCTGGCACCCCTCTGTTCTTTATTTTTAACACTAAACCTTATATTACTCTTTTTTGCTGTTGAGCTGAGAATATACATTGTAATAGAGCAACTAAATAAAACTAAGAAAGTAGAATCACTTCTTAAAAATCAATTTTTAAAAAATGAGCTCATGTCTTTCTAACACTTTGCAATGCCCATGTTTAACTTTTAACAGAAGTAGTACCAGAGGATCTATGGTGTTAGGTATTTTCTCTTTACAGTCTGATCCAAGAAGTGGTATTGGAAGTTTGGACTGAGGTGATTCAAGGGATGAAATGAGACTACACATTCATTTTAGTAACCTCAATCCTTTGGAAGGGTGTGCAAACTCACATGTGTGGGGTTGACAGGAAATGGTCAGAAGTCTTTGGCCAATACTTTGTCTTATACAGTCCCTTTAAGCTCTCACATTGTTTTCAAAATATGGAGGAAATGAGATTATTTCGTTAGTATTTTGCCTCATCCAGCAAAGTTGGAAGTGTACCTTACATAAATATGTTTCATTACTTTGGGAAGAACACTACTTTTTCCTAATTTATATTTATGGTAAAATAAATTTGGGAACGATGTTATGCTTACAGATATTCATCAGCCTGTAGCACAGGAAGCTGAGTCCACCTGTCACAGCTTGTCTGGAATATAATTGGGTCAGATCCTATAGCAAGAATGAAATTCATCAAGTCACCACTGGAGAAGTCTATCAAAGTCTTCATTTGTTTCACGATGTCCTTGCCTGATCAAACCCATTTGAATCTAAAATTTTCTGAGGACTGACATGATGACGGGAAACAGCTGGTAAAAGGCCCCAAGATGCCTTATGCTGTTTCATGTAATTACTGGCAGTTTTCTTAGACTATTCAAAGGGATTACTTACAATTTTAGTTCATTATGATATCTAGATTTTTTTTTCCCCCAGAGTGGATAGTCAAAATATATAACATTCTTATTGGAGAGATATTAATACCAACTTTCTTTGCAAGAACAAATTACAAAAACATCTAAGGCAGCATAAACCAGCTATATTAGATTTATTCTTTCCTTGTATTCAGGGAGGAATTATTATGAAGCTAAGATTACATGTATGTAAATTGAAAAACTCAGGACCTGCTACCATAACACACACCCAATCAGTCAAAAGTATTTTTCTTTGGTGCAAATGACTTCACATGCTATATATTACCTCGAATGCTTTTTACATCAACCATATGAGGTGGCAATAGCTGGTATTTTATTTGATAAAACTGATTCTCAGTCTTTTTATTATTTGCTTATGATAACAGGTATGGTCAGTAGAAGTAAAGCCAGGTTGTCTAACTCCAGATTCATTTTTTTTTACTTTAATAAGGACTAGGAAGGTAACATTTTTTGAAAGTCATTCTTATAGCAGGATGTCCTTTAGTGCTCTACACACAGGGATTACTACATGCTCATTGTGACTGGATTTCATAGTTTTATAAAAATTGAATATCTCATCATTACCTGTGCTAAACTATGGAAAACTCATATACAAGTTATCAAGAAAGAAAAGACATATCATCTTATTTTAATTCAGTTTTATCTAAAATTAAATAAGGATAGACTAAATATTGAGCATCTTGTTCAACCAATCAGAAACATTTTGTTGCAAGAACAAACTGATTCAGATAGTTTATGCAAAAAGGGAAAAGCATTAGAGCTCAATAAAAAAGCATTTTGTTGCAAGAAAAAAACTGATTCAAGTGGTTTATACTATAAAAGGAAAAACATATTAGAACATATGGGTTTTTTTTTTTTTACACAATCTTAGGACAGGAAATGTAAAATTAAATTTGAGGCAAAACTCAGCTCTGATCATATTTTTATGTCTGCTTTGCTTCCTCTTATTGATGACCACTTTTTTCTCCCTTTTCTGTGGATGTGACTACAAGAAAGCCCCTGAGAGTAAGCAATCAGAAACGCCTGTCTACCATTCTTGAACCCCGTTTAAAACATACTCGCCTGGAAAAATATGATTGGCCAAAGGCAGTCAGGTTTCCCTTTCCCTGAAAAGGAAAGTTCAGGTTATACACAGGAAATGTGATGACCAGCTCTTGTTTTTATGGTGTGGAGCAGGAGGAAGCTTACCACAAGTATTTATGGAATAAGTAGACTCCCCAAAAGTATGTATTACTGCATAATATTCTATGAATTGCAAAATTACTCTAGATCAGTTTTCTCTGCTACATTCAAAGAAGATTTTTTTTTAGCTCAAGTTTAAATTTGAATGCCATCAAAAAGGAAAAATGTTTTATTTCTGTTTTGTTTCTTTGTTTCTTTATTGTATTACATTTCATTTGAGAATACTAACTCATACCATATTTTAAAAATTGTATAGAAGTCAGGCAGTGCTTGGATCAAGTTAGTAAAAAATACTTTTTAGGGCACATATGAAATATTATGTTAAGAACTTTAGGTAATAAAAAAAATGAATCAGGTGAGGATTCTTTATTCTCTAAGGATTTGTTTATTCTAAGTGATGTGATCTTACAAACGTACTGGGCATGATCAATTCAATACTCATTGTTGTCATTTACAATTATCATTTATAGTTATAAAACACCCTGAGGGTGGTAACTGATTTATACTCAGAGATTGCGAGTTAGCTATCCAACATCCAGGCTCCCCTTTTTTAGGAACAGAATTTTATGTTGTTGGAGGTGGCCAAAAGCCTAACTAACATATCATTTTCTGTTTCTTCCTTGGGTAGGAGTAATCAGTGACATGTAAGCACAAACATGGGTGGGATTTCTGGGAAAATTCTTTAAAAGTGGCCTCACTGAGGCTTGCATTCTGCCTATGACTGAGTAACTGATACTGGACTTACCCTCTTGCTACTCTAAACTGTAAAACCACTATACCGCAAACTGATATATTAAAAAAAATGTGCCAGACACCTTTTCTAATACATTGAACAGATAGACAGGGATGTTACCCTTGAGAGAAAGGAACTCAGGAGATGACTACCACATTCTCTAGAGTAAGAGACAAACTCTGGGACTAAGGACAAAACTGAGATAGACTAGACCAGCCCTAACAAAGAATAAAGGATCAAAGGGGGCTCTCAGTAATTTATCTGCCTATAAAAACAAAATTTAACACCTTTTGAAGATTAGCAACACAATCCAAACACCCATAATATCCAGTGCAAAATGAAAACACTCCCAGTCATATGAAGAAGCAGGAAAATGTGTTCCATAATGGAAAAGGAAAATTGGTGAAAAAGAAAAAAAATACAAATGACTGTTGAAAGATATTTTTTAAAACAGGTTAATGGAATTATTAAGCCCAAGCAGGATAGATAGGAGAGCAAGAAGGAGCACAAGAAGGAGAGGGAGTGAAGGGAAGAGATTATTACAGATCCTACATACATTAAAATGGTAATAAAAATATTATAAGCAACTTTATGGCAGTCAACCCAACAGCATGGATGAAATGAGAAAACTCTTGAAAATTAAAACCTACTCAAATGACAAAGATAAAAATAGAAAATCTAAGTATCCTTATAGTTATTAAATAAATTGAATTTGTAATAAATACCTTCCAGAAAACTCCAGGCCCAGATGGATTAATAAAGAAATTCTATCAAACATTTAAAGAAAAGCAATATGGATCTTACACAAACTTTTTCAAATATAGAAGAAGAAAATATACTTCTAACATTTGAGAGAAAGAAGAAAGAAAGAAAGAAAGAAAGAAAGAAAGAAAGAAAGAAAGAAAGAAAGAAAGAAAGAAAGAGAGAAAGAAAGAAAGAAAGAAAGAAAGGAGGAAGAAAGAAAGAAGAAAGAAAAAGAAAGAAAGAAAGAGAAAGAAAGAAAAAGGAAGGAAGGAAGGAAGGAAGGAAGGAAGGAAGGAAGAAAAAAGAAGGAAGGAAGAGAGGGAGGGAGGGAAACTCTAAGACCGTATCCCTCATGAATATCAATACATTTGGCAAATTGTATGCAGGATTTCTGTACAATGAAAAATTATGTGTATATATATACATTGCCAAGAGAAATTCAAAACAATCTTAAAAATGGAGAGATACACAATGTTTGTAGGTTGGAAAATTCAATATTGTAACAGGTCAATACTCTTCAAATTGATATCTAGATTGGACTAAATCCCTATCACAATCTCAATAGGCTAGGTTTTTGTTTTGCTTGTTTGTTCAAAACTTGACAAATTAATTTTATTTTTTATTTATTTATTTATTGGTTTATATATTTTTAAAAGATTTTATGTATTTATTTGACAGAGAGAGACACAGCGAGAAAGGGAACACAAGCAGGAGGAGTGGGAGAGGGAGAAGCAGGCTTCCCGCAGAGCAGGGAGCCCGATGCGGGGCTCGATCCCAGGACTCTGGGATCATGACCTGAGCTGAAGGCAGACGCTTAACGACTGAGCCACCCAGGTGCCCCGACAAATTAATTTTAAAGCAGGGAAATGAAAAGAACCTAGAACTTGTAACAGAAAACATAGGAAAATGATTTTGCAAATTTGTGGCAAGCAAAGATTTTTTAACAACAAACACACTAGCCTCACAAAAAATAACCTGGACTTGATTAAAATTAAAATGCATCATTAAGGAAATGAACAAAGAAGACAAGGACTTGAAAAAAACATTTGAAATGGTCATATCTAACAAAGGACTTGTGTCTAGAATACCTAAATAGCTATAACAAATCCATAAGTAAATATACAAATAGCTAATTTTTAAAAAAGAGTTAAAAGACTAAAAAACACTTCTCAGAAAGTGTACATATGGCCAACAATCATATGAAATATTTTAACTAGCACTCATCATCAGAGAAATGCAGATTAAAATCACATTGTGATACACAAGAAGGAGTAAAATTTTAAAACCTGCCAAGCCAAACATTAGCAAAGATGTGAACCAAATGGAATATTGTTGGTTGAAGTAAAAAATTGTGCTACCCCTTTGGAAAAATCTGGCAGTTTTTTATAAAGTTAAGCATACTATGATTAGCAATTTCACTCCAAAATGAAGTTTACCCAAACATTTAAATATTTATCCAAATGTCCACAAAAGTATTTGTTCAAGATTGTTTGCAACAATTTTTTTGTTCTTTCTTTCTTTCTTTCTTTATTATTTTTTTATTATGTTATGTTAATCACCATACATTACATCATTAGTTTTTGATGTAGTGTTCCATGATTCATTGTTTGCATATAACACCCAGTGCTCCATTCAGTATGTGCCCATCTTAATACCCATCACCAGGCTAACCCATCCCCCCACCACCCTCCCCTCTAGAACCTTCAGTTTGTTTCTCAGAGTCCATAGTCTCTCATGGTTCATCTCCCCCTCCAATTCCCCCCCTTCATTTTTCCCTTCCAGCTATCTTCTTCTTTTTTTCTTTTTTAACATATAATGTATTATTTGTTGCAGAGATACAGGTCTGTGATTCAACAGTCTTACACAATTCACAGTGCTCACCATAGCACACACCCTCCCCAATGTCTATCCCCCAGCCACCCCATCCCTCCCACCCCCCATCACTCCAGCAACCCTCAGTTTGTTTCCTGAGATTAAGAATTCCTCATATCAGTGAGATCATATGATACATGGTTTCTCTGATTGACTTATTTCACTCAGCATAATACCCTCCAGTTCCATCCACGTCATTGCAAATGGCAAGACTTCATTCCTTTTGATGGCTGCATAATATTCCATTATATATATATATATATATATATATATATATATATATATATATATGTGTGTGTGTGTATATATATATATATATATATGTGTGTGTGTATATATATATATGTGTATATATATATATACCACATATTCTTTATCCATTCATCTGTCGATGGACATCTTGGCTCTTTCCATAGTTTGGCTATTGTGGACATTGCTGCTATAAACATTGGGGTGCATGTACCCTTTCGGATCCCTACATTTGTATCTTTGGGGTAAATACCCAGTAGTGCAATTGCTGGGTCATACAGTAGCTCTATTTTCAACTTTTTGAGGAACCTCCATACTGTTTTCCAGAGTGGCTGCACCCAGCTTGCATTCCTACCAATACTGTAGGAGGATTCCCCTTTCTCTGCATCCCGGCCAATATCTGTCATTTCCTGACTTGTTAATTTTAGCCATTCTGACTAGTGTGAGGTAGTATCTCAGTGAGGTTTTAATTTGGATTTCCCTGATGCTGAGTGATGTTGAGCACTTTTTCATGTGTCTGTTGTCCACTTAGATGTCTTCTTTGGAAAAATGTCTGTTCATGTCTTCTGCCCATTTCTTGATTGGATCATTTGTTCTTTGGGTGTTGAGTTTGATCAGTTCTCTAGATTTTGGATACTAGCCCTTTATCTGATGTGTCATTTGCAAATATCTTCTCCCATTCTGTCAGTTGTCTTTTGGTTTTGTTGACTGTTTCTTTTGCTGTGCAAAAGCTTTTTATATTGATGAAGTCCTGATAGTTCATTTTTGCCCTTGCTTCCCTTGCCTTTGGTGATATTTCTAGGAAGAAGTTGCTGTGGCTGAGGTCAAAGAGGTTGCTGCCTGTGTTCTCCTTTAGGATTTTGATGGACTCCTGTCTCACATTTAGGTCTTTCAACTATTTTGAGTCTATTTTTGTGTGTGGTATAAGGAAATGGTCCAGTTTCATTCTTCTGCATGGGGCTGTCCACTTTTCCCAACACCATTTGTTGAAGAGACTGTCTTTTTTCCACTGGACATTCTTTCCTGCTTTGTCGAATGAGTTGACCATAGAGTTGAGGGTCCATTTCTGGGCTCTGTATTCTGTTCCATTGATCTATGTCTGTTTTTGTGCCAGTACCATACTGTCTTGAGGATGACAGCTTTGTAATAGAGCTGGAAGTCCAGAATTGTGATGCCACTAGCTTTGCTTTGCTTTTTCAATATTCCTCTGGCTATTTGGGGTCTTTTCTGGTTCCATACAAATTTTAGGATTATTTGTTCCATTTCTTTGAAAAAAGTGGATGGTATTTTGATAGGGATTGCATTAAATGTGTAGATTGCTCTAGGTAGCATTGACATCTTCACAATATTTGTTCTTCCGATCCATGAGTATGGAACGTTTTTCCATTTCTTTTGTGTCTTCCTCAATTTCTTTCATGAGTATTTTATAGTTTTCTGAGTACAGAT